>NW_026728211.1:94482-128723 GCF_030684315.1 Stegostoma tigrinum | reverse complement strand
GAGACGGGGAGGTGAATGTAGGGGGCAGGTGGTTGGGGGTGACGGAGGACAGGGAGGGTGACGTGTGGGGCCGGAAGAGGGGGTGACGGAGACGGGGAGGTGAATGTAGGGGGCCGGAGGGAGGTTACGGAGACGGGGGGGGGGGGTGAATGTAGGGGCAGGAGGTGGGGTGACGGAGATGGGGAGGTGAATGTTGGGGGCCGGAGGGAGGTTACGGAGACGGGGAGGTGAATGTAGGGGGGCAGGAGGTGGGGGTGACGGAGACGGGAGGTGAACGTGGTGGGCCGGAAGAGGGGTGACGAGACGGGGAGGTGACGTGTGGGGCCGGAAGAGGGGGTGACGGAGACGGGGAGGTGAATGTAGGGGGGCCGGAGGGAGGTTATGGAGACGGCGGGGGGGTGAATGTAGGGGCAGGAGGTGGGGGTGTACGGAGATGGGGAGGTGAATGTAGGGGGCCGGAGGTTGGGGGTGACGGGAGACGGAGACGGGGAGGTGAACGAGGGGCAGAGGTGGGGGGTGACGAGACGGGGGAGGTGAATGTAGGGGGCCGGAGGTTGGGTGACGGAGACGGAGACGGGGAGGTGAACGTAGGGGCAGGAGGTGGGGTGACGGAGACGGGGAGGTGAACGTAGGGGGCAGGAGGTGGGGGTGACGGAGATGGGGAGTGAATGTAGGGGGCCGGAGGTTGGGTGACGGAGACGGAGACGGGAGGTGAACGTAGGGGCAGGAGGTGGGGGTGACGGAGACGGGGAGGTGAACGTAGGGGGCCGGAGGGAGGTTACGGAGACGGAGGTGAATGTAGGGGCAGGAGGTGGGAGTGACGAGGCGGAGACGGGGAGGGTGAACGTAGGGGGCAGGAGGTGGGGGTGACGGAGACGGGAGGTGAACGGTAGGGGGCAGGAGGTGGGGGTGACGGAGACGGGGAGGTGAACGTAGGGGGCAGGAGGTGGGGGTGTCGGAGACGGGAGGTGACGTAGGGGGCAAGGAGGTGGGGGTGTCGAGACGGGGAGGTGAATGTAGGGGCAGGAGGTGGGGGGTGACGGAGACGAGAGGTGAATGTAGGGGGCAGGAGGTGGGGTGACGGAACGGAGATGGGAGGTGAATGTAGGGGGCAGGAGGGGGGGTGACGGAGACGGGAGGTGAATGTAGGGGCAGGAGGTGTGGGTGGCGAGACGGGAGGTGAGATGTAGGGGGCAGAGGTGGGGGTGGCGGAGACGGAGACGGGGAGGTGAATGTAGGGGCAGGAGGTGGGGGTGGCGGAGACGGAGAGGGAGGTGAATGTAGGGGCAGGAGGTGGGGGTGCCGGAGACAGGGGTGGTGAACGTTGGGAGCCGGGGTGGGGCTGACGGAGACGGGTTGAATGTAGGGGGGCCGAGGTTGCTGCGGTGGACCTTTCGAACAATGACGAATTTTAAGTGACAGATGTTGCCAGACGTAGTTAACAATAATATGTGTCTGAAATGGTCCTGTTGCTTGTGTTCCCACCCCCCAACTCATGAGGTGGCAGTGAAGTTTGTATGGACTGATGCAACCAGAGCGGTGCTTGGCTCCTTCATCTCATGCCAGTGAAGCCACCTTGTTGGTAAATGATCAACAGTGGGCACTTCAGCCACAGAGGCATCACAATAGTCCATCAACCCTCTCAAGGGATTTACGTTTGCAGTTCTACTTGTAGGCGCTGGCAGGCTTTATCTAAACCGTTCCTGCCTGTCTTTGACACCTGTCCTGCTGCACATTCTCTCACATTCTGTAGTCACCTTGGAAGTTTGGGTAGTAATTAGAGGTGTCCCCTCATACTTCATGTGCAGCTGCTCCTTTATATGCGCAGAGAGTTTTGTTCACTGTACGTCACGCTTTGACATCTGTGTGTCTGGCACATTGGCGATTATTCCACTGGGTGTCCTGAGTTATTTTTTCCAGCCTGAATGATAACCTGATCTTGGTAACCCCACTCCTAACCGTTTCCATTTAGTTCAAAGCAGGGCTGCGAGTAGTTTGTACCGCATCCACACCTTGAGGAATTTGTTTTGAAGTGCAGTCAGTCAGTGATGTGAACAGTCTGGCAGATGAAACGCAATGTGACAGGGGCCAAGTCAACTTACTTCCAGTTTACTGATTGCCTGGACCAGGTCAGCTAGCAAAAGTGTAATCTGCTTCCCCGCACACTCTCTGCATCTGCAATAGGCTTAAATCTCTGACATCCAGGAGGGACAGGGAATTGTTGCTCTACTGATTTATTTATTTATTTTGGAGAGTTTTGTTCCCACTGGCTGTTTACTCAAAGGAAGCACTTAGTGTGTTTGTGGAAGTTCAGAATTCTTTGCTTTGAATTTGTAGAAGTTCAGAGTTCCTTGTGCCTACTGTTAAGATCAGTGATCTCTGCATTTTTAACCTCATTCCCTTTCGTGGGTATAGCTGGCAAGGCTGGTGTTTTCTTACCCATCCATCATTACCTTTTGAATTGAGTTGCTTGCTGGTCCGTTTCAGAGGGCAGCTAAGAAGTGTTGCGGTGGGTCTGGAGCGTTTTGCGGGGTCGGGTAGCGGATGTCCTTTCGGGAAGGATGTGGGTGAAGCAGTTGGATTTTTGATTTGGTTTTTTTTATTAAATGGCAGTTTCACAGTCTCTAGTCACGGAGACTATGGTTTCCAATTCCACATCGTGTTAACAAAAGACAGAATCTGCCAGCGGGGTTTGAACCCATCTCTCAACAGCATTAACCTGGCTCTCCACTGAATCCCACCAGCCGGCTGTCTGGCAATAGCATGGGCTTGTGATTTTTATAAAAGTTTAACGTGTCTGGGGCTCTCAGGCATATCTGCAGCAGTGCGCAGTTCAGTTAATGAATCTCTGTTGGTCTCAACGTGGGCTGACCTTACTAGCTTACATTGGTGGTTACATGTTCCTAGGGAACCCGTAGCTTTACCTTGCAGTGAGTAGCACTGAGCCCTCAGCGTCGCGAGCATCCTCATTTACATGGTCTTGTTTTTTGACTCCGGCTCAGAGCTTTTCCGCACCTGGGGTGATGTGTGGCACTATATTCACAGCAGGAATCGGTGCCAGAAGAGGTGGTTGGGCCAAGCTGCTGAAGGTGCTGTATCTCCAACGAAGTGGGTGGCGGGCGAAGAGTGTGAGAAGGATGTTCAAAATGACGTCAGGCCAACACTTGGGCCAAAGTTGTAGCTGTTTGGAAACAGAGCCCAGAGATCACTGCCCAGCAGTGTGGCAGGTCTGTGCCCCACGCCCTGGTTTTCCTGTCCCCATCAACCATCCCGGTTTTTCGTTCCCCCCCCCCCCCCCCCCACCCTGTCTGAATTACTACTACCCATTCCCGCTGATTCACTGTTTGAGACTGGATGGTAGGCTGCCTGGTTTTGCAAGTTTGGGCGTTTGCTTTTTAAAGATTATTCACACGGATTGGGTATCTTTTTTTCGCCACTCCCCTACCTTTTCCAACTTCATCATATGCATATGCTTAACATGTGACCCAAGAGCTTCTTTGCGCTCATTCATATTAGGCCCATACCGGGTAAAGATGCTGCCATTCTCCCTGGCACTCATTGTTCGAGTCTTAATTCTGGATTTAAAAATATTCAAACTCCACCATTATTTCAGGAGTTGAATTGATTGAGTCATGTTGCAAGCCATACGACCCATCGTTAGACCACCCTTTGAATCCAATACGACACATAGGTTACTACCACCTTTTGAATATTGCATTCAATTCTTGGCGTACCCTCCCCCCAACCCCCCTTAGAAATTGGAAAAGTTCAGAAAAAATTTACAAGGATGTTGCCAGGGTGGGACGGTTTGAGCTACAAGGAGGGGCGGAGTAGCCTCGGGCTATTTTCCCCAGAGCGTCAGAGGCTGAGGGGTGGGTGACCTGATAGAGGTTTATAAAACCATGGGAGGCAATGATAGGATGAATATAAGCCAAGGTCTTTTCCCCAGGGTATGGGAGCCTGAAACTAGGATGTGGGTTTAAGGTGAGAGGGGGAAAGATTTAAAAGGGACCTGAGGGGCAACTTTTTCACACAGAGGGTGGTGCGTATGTGGAACGAGCTGCCAGAGGAAGTGGGTGGGGCTGGGACAGTGACAACATTTAAAAGATGTCTGGATGGGTCCATGGATAGGAAGGAATATGCGCCAAATGCTGGCAAACAGGACTGGATTAATTTGGGATACCTAGTCGCATGGACGGGTTTGGCTGAGGGGTCTTCCATGCTGTACAGCTCAGACTCAGTGTAGGTAAGTTGCAGATTATCGTCAGCAGTGATGCATGTTGATGTTTCCACTTCTACCGTTTGTGTCACTTTTTTTTCTTTGAAAATCTCTGCATTTGGTTTAAATTGTCATTCTGAGGGAGGGTCGCTGTGGACCTGACACATTAACCCTGTGCTCGATCCTCCCCTGTGCCTCCGTCGAGGGGTTCGTGCTGGAAGGGACTCAGGCGGCAGAGTGCACTGGGAGTCCAGTCAGTTACTGCCACTTCCCCACGGGATGGAAGGCAGCGTGCCCCACTGTATTGCATTGAGCTAGCCTGTCTGATTGTAGAAACGCTCGACAGCTGGTCAGTGTGTGCATGGCCAAGAACTAATCTCAATGGGCGAGTGCTAACTGTCTGTGAGATGAGATAGTGACCCTTCTTGTGCTTCAAAGTTCACTTGCAGGGACATGGGCATCGTTGCCCATCCCTAGTTGCCCTTGAGCTGGTGGCAGTGATTGCATGTAGCGTTGAGATGTGAGCAGTTGGCTGTGATATTCAGTGCAGGGTATCTGGTTAAAATAGTGGTTTGACTAATGGCTCACACCAACTGCAGTAAGCTTATGGTTTTATAACCAGCCATGCCCCTACTTCAGATTCTGCACATTTAGATGGGAGTTTTAAGTTCTGTTTGTGACATTTCAGCAGGCCAACATCCCTGTTCCCCACCCCGGGCTCCCTTTCTTGTGAGCCAGCCACGTTTACTTAAATGGGAATATGTGTGTGTCGTCGCTGGCTCACTTCGAAGGGCAGCACAGTTGGAGAGGAGAGAGATAACGGGAACTGCAGATGCTGGAGAATTCCAAGATAATAAAATGTGAGGCTGGATGAACACAGCAGGCCTCTCCCTATTTATTCCAGTTCCCTCTCCCCATCCCCCTCTCTGACGAAGGGTCTAGGCCCGAAATGTCAGCTTTTGTGCTCCTAAGATGCTGCTGGGCCTGCTGTGTTCATCCAGCCTCACATTTTATAATTTATTACAGTTGGAGAGGAATTGTCTGCATTTCTCTTTGAAGAGTGTCATAGCCCCTGCTGTTTTATCTGTTTAACTTCCTTATGCCCGGGGCAAAACAAATCTTTTGTGAGAAGGAGGTTTTAATTGGGCTGCCCCAGCCTCGGAGACAGGGAGGGAGCAGGCAGAGAATAAAAGCTGAGATAACATGATGTAGAGCTGCATGAACACAGCAGGCCAAGCAGCATCAGAGGAGCAAGTAAACTAACGTTTCGGGCCTAGACCCTTGTTCAGAAATGCCGTTTTCTGAATTCTCCAGCATCGGCAGTTCCTACTGTCTCTGAGAGAATTAATGCTGCCTTCTATTTGGTTTCCCTCTCCCTCTCTCTCTCTCTTGCTCTCTCTTCCCCCACCACCACCACCTCAAGAAGGGAAGGATGTTCTTGTGTAACACATCGAGCAGCATTAACTGTGATTGCAGGGTGCGGGGGGAAGGCACCCAGAAACTAGTGATGTGATGGGCTAAAGGAGAAGTTTGTTCTGTCAAACCACAGAGTATGAATAGCTGGATGCCACTCACTGTTAAGGCTGCAGAAGGGGATGAGGAGGGAGGGAGAGAGAAGGAAATGGTTTGGGTGCTGGGGGAATTGGGAGGAGAGGGAATGTATGATTGAATAAATAGGCAGGAGAGTCATACAGCACAGAAAAAAATCTTTTGGCCCAATCAGTTCAGGCCTCCCATGTTCCCAAACTAAACTAGTCCCACCTGCCAGCGCTTGACCCATATCGCTCCGACCTTTCCTATTCACGTACTTAACCAAATGTCTTTTACACATTGTAACTGTGCCCACATCCACCGCTTCCTCAGGAAGTTCATTTCACACATAGACCACCCACTGTGTAAAAACAAAAAAAAATTTGCCCCTCATGTCTTTTATCCAATCTCTCTCCTCTTACCCTTTTTAAAAAAAATGCCCCCTAGTTTTGAACTCCCCCACACTCAAAGACGCTTGTTTTTTACCTCCATGATTTTATAAAGCTCAGTAAGGTCACCCCTCAACCTCCCAAAGTTCAGTGGAAAATGTCCCAGCCTTCCCAGTCTATTTTTATACCTCAGGCCCTCCGTTCCCGGAAACATTGTGTCCGTAAGTTCTCTACGACACAGTGAAGGAATGTTATAGCAGCGTCAGCAGACGAGACCTTTCAACAGTTCTTTGTCATGTATATAGATGACAGAAGATTTGGATGAGAATTTAGGAAGCATGGTTAATTAAGTTTGCAGATAACAATAAAATTGGTGGCAAACTTGAAGATCACAAAAGGAATTTGATCAATTGGGATAATGGCTTGAAGAGTTGCAGATGGAGTTTAACCGGAATAAATTTGAGATGTTGCATTTTGGTAAAAGAAACAACAGCAGGACTTACCTAATTAATGATAGGGCCCTGGGTAGTGTTGTCTTGAACAGAGACGCCCAGGGGTTCAGGTACACAGTTCTTTGAAGTTTGCATCAAGGTACACAGGGTGGTTAAGAATGTCTTTGGCACACTTTGAATATAGGAGCTGGGGACGTCACGTTGAGGTCGTACAGAGACATTGGTGAGGCCTCTTCTGGAGCATCTGTGTCCAGTTCTGGTCGCCCTGTTACAGGAAGGATATTATTAAACTGGAGAGGGGTTCAGATGTTGCCAGGACTGGGTGGTTTGAGCTCTAGAGAGAGGCTGGACTGAAAAGGACTTTGTCCCCTGCAGTGTAGGAGGTGACCTTGTCGAGGTTTATAAAATCGTGAGGGGCAGAGGTAAAGTGAACAACAAAGGTCTTTTACCCAGGGTAATGGAGTTCAAACCAAGGGGCATATTTTTAAGTGAGAGGAGAAAGATTTAAAAGGGACCTGTGGGGCAACTTTTTCACACTGAAGAGTTGGACATATGTGGAATGAACTGCCAGAGGAAGCCGTAGATGCAGGTACAGTTGCAACATTCCAAAGATATTCGGACAGGTACGTGAATAGAGGGACATGGGCCAAATGCAGGCAAGTGGGACCAGTTTAGTTTGGGAAACTTGGTCGGCATGGACAAGTTGGGCTGTAGGCTCTGTTTCTGTGTGAGTCAATGACTCCATCACTGTACAGGCAACTGCAAATTGGTGAGAGACACTCAGATAGACACTTGCTCACGTAGATACATGCTCCAACTTGTGCTTCAGCTCACTTCGATTGGGACTTGGTGTTCCTTCCCTGGGATGGTTTACCAATCTTTGGAGCTTGCCACAACCCGAAGGAGTTTAGTTCAAGCACCCTACTTGTGTGAACTTGCTTTCCATGTTGACGTCAATACTGAATGAATTTAAGCAAAGGCTCATCTGTCTCTGTCTCTCTCTCTCTCTCTCTCTTTTGTTTTACAGAACACTGCATGTGTCGTATTTGCTGCACGGAATACAAGTACCAAAACGGTGAGTGGTCAACATCTTCTGCAGCGACCCTCCGTCTGGGCCCGTTTCCAAGCGGGGAGGTGGGGGCCTGCCCAGATTGCCCGAAGTTTAGAACATAGAACATAGAACAGTACAGCACAGAACAGGCCCTTCAGCCCACAATGTTGTGCCGACCATTGATCCTCATGTATGCACCCTCAAATTTCTGTGACCATATACACGTCCAGCAGTCTCTTAAATGACCCCAATGACCTTGCTTCCACAACTGCTGCTGGCAACGCATTCCATGCTCTCACAACTCTCTGCGTAAAGAACCTGCCTCTGACATCCCCTCTATACTTTCCACCAACCAGCTTAAAACTATGACCCCTCGTGCTAGCCATTTCTGCCCTGGGAAATAGTCTCTGGCTATCAACTCTATCTATGCCTCTCATTATCTTGTATACCTCAATTAGGTCCCCTCTCCTCCTCCTTTTCTCCAATGAAAAGAGACCGAGCTCAGTCAACCTCTCTTCATAAGATAAGCCCTCCAGTCCAGGCAGCATCCTGGTAAACCTCCTCTGAGGTTTGTGCTCTTCAGCTGCCAGCTCAACCACCTCATGGGCCGAAGTAACCTGTCATTGTCCCACTATCACTCCCACCCCCATTCCTCTTTATTCCTTCTGTCCTCCGCTGCCCCCTCTCTCTGTCGCCCCACATCCACACCTCCCCTCTTTTTCTTTTTCTGTTCCCAACTGCTCATTCCCCTCCACCCCAACACACACACACACACATCCACACCACCCTGTCTTTTTGCACATCATTCCTTCTGTTTCATACTGCTAATGCCCAACCGCACTGCTTCCTTGCTCCCTTCCTCCCTCCTCTGCCTTCCTACCCGCTCCCTCCTCCCACCTGCTCCGCCCCCTGTTATATTCTCCCCCTCTCGAAATGAGCGCTAACCTCCGCCCTCCCTGTATGTTGGGGCCTGAGTTGAGGAGCAGGTGACATCTCATGGTATGACCTGGGTGGCCGTGGAGCTGCCTTGCTGCTTGCTCGAGGGCGCAGTTTCACCAAGACTGTCCACATCGCTTTCCCCTCCACCGACCACGCGCACACCCCGCGTTGTGCAATACGTCTAACGGATGCTTTTGCTCTCCTGTAGAATTTGAAGGAAATTCTTGCAGAGATCATCCCCAAGGAGCAGTCAAGGATCCGAGCTTTCAAAAAGCAGTATGGCAAGACAGTTATCGGGCAAATCAATGTTGACATGGTATGGATTTGTGTGCTCCGTTTCCTGTTTGTGAGTAACGGGGATAGGGGTCAGGCCCGGGGCTGAGGTGGAGCAATCGTTTGGTAGGCAGAGGCTGAGCTATCGTTTCCCACGCCCATTCCCTTTCTGTTTCCCTGAGAGAGCGGGTGTTCTCGGCATCTTCAAAGCCTGACGCTGCGTCTCTCAGGTTGTCAGGACTATAGCTGGGGGGGTGCTTTGGTAGTGTGTCTGTGTTGGTGTCGGGGGGGTGGGGTATGGATTTGAGACTTGCCTCGGCCTCTAACCAAAGGGTCTTTCCCCAAGAGCATTCTGGGGCACATGCGTCACGTCGCTTTGGAAAATCTATCCCCTGAGCTCCTGCTCCACGTTTAAAGGGCAGCGTGTTATTAATATTGACTGAGATGAGGAAAAGTTTATTCAGTCAGAGTTGTGATCCTGTGGAATTCATTCCCACAGAAAGCTGTGGCGGCCAGTTTGTAAGGTATATGCAAGAGGGAGCTGGGTGTGGCCCTGAGGCTAAAGGGATTGCGGGATATGGAGAGGAAACAGGAAAGGGATGCTGATGCTGTGTGGTCAGTCATGATCACATTGAATGGTGGTACAGGCTCCTACACCTGTCTCATGTTTCTAATATTCTCAACATTATTTATGCTGTCTAAATTAATTATTTCACTTAACAACATCTTTTCTACAATGATTATTGAGCTGAAGTGGGTTCAGAAGAGCATGTTGCTGGGACTGAAAGGTTGGATTTATAAGCAGAGGCTGGAGCATTGCTGGTTAATGGCTGACATATGAAATCACAAGCGGCATAGATAAGGTGAATGGGGTGGATGAGTTCAAAACCACGGGCATGTTTTGAAGGTGAGGGGAGAAGATTTTAAAAAAGACAGGTTTCGTGTGTGAATGAACTTCCAGAGGATGTGGGTGCAGTTATGATATTGAAAAAATGCTTGGATAAAAATAAGAAATGTTTAGAAGGTGATGGACCAAGAACAGGCAGGCAGGTGGAACTGGTTCAGTTTGGGATTACGGTTGGCGCGGGTCTATTTCTGTGCCGTAAGACTCTAATATGTGTCATTGTGAGATCTGTTTTCTGATTACCTGCCCCCATCTTGTCATTTTAATCAGCCCTGCCGTCTAATGTGCCAGCGTGTGGGTGGGTGCCCATCTCGCTCGTGCGCTCCCTGGTTTGTGAATTGTACCTGCTTACCGATGTTTTCTATTTTAAATGTGTGTGTGTTAATTAACCCCCCCCATCTCCCCAGGTATATGGTGGCATGCGAGGAATGAAGGGGTTGGTGTATGAAACATCGGTGCTGGACCCAGAGGAGGTACGAAGCTGATGCTGGTAAAGGTTCTCTGCACGCTGGCTACTCCATTACCACGTACTAAGGGTGATGCCAACCAGTACCAGCCCGTTATTGAGCTGTCACTCACCCTTTAGGAGGGGTGGCTATGGTCAGGCTTGCTTTTGGGGTGTGTGTGTGTGTTACTGATGGGTGTACACAGGCCTGGTTTCCTTTATTCGCTCATGGGATGCAGGTATCACTGGCTGGGCCGACTTTTATTGCCCTTTTCTTTTGAGTTTACCCCAGCTCGGAAGAAGGTGACCTGCGCCCCTGCCCCCTGTGTGGTTGAGGGACACCCCGCACAGTGTGTCGTCAGGGAGGGAGTTGCATGTTGTCCAATACCTGAAGACAGCGAACGTATTGCCGGGCTGGGACGGCGAGGCCCTCACTAGGGGACCTCCCCCCAGGCATTGGCTATGGAGGGCACATTCCATGCACGAATGAAATGAAGGTGTGTTAGAGCTCGTGCAAAAACTGAAGTTTCAATAGCTCCCTGCGCACGGCCAGTGCCTTGAGCACACAGCTGAAGGTGCTGCCCAGGACACTGAGCTCCACGAGGAGATACTCGGGTAGCTCACAGATACAGGCCTGGATGTTGGGCATGGTGTCTGAGGGCCCGGGCAGCTGAAGGCATAGTTGCCCTGTAACAGACCAAGTGGGATGTGATGTAGTCTGGAGAGTTGGAAGAGTACAGAGGGTTGGAGGACCGGAATAGCCCACAAGTTGGGGGGAGAGCGGGCAACTCTGTCTGGCTCAAAGATTGAGTTAGCACCCAACCACGCGGCGCTTTTCAGTGGCTGGCTGCTTCTTCCTGGGAGGCTTGAATTGACACAGGCTGTTTTCCTTCCGGCTGTTCTCTCCTCTGCACAGGGTATCCGTTTCCGTGGTTACAGTATACCCGAGTGTCAGAAGCTTTTACCAAAGGCACCTGGGGGAGACGAGCCCCTTCCTGAGGGTCTGTTCTGGCTGCTCGTCACAGGAGACGTCCCCACACAGGAGCAGGTAACAGCATGCGCACTGAGGATCGCTTGAGGAGCAGGCGACCACGTGGCTATCATTCTGAGCCCGTCTGTTTCTCAGTCGGAGAGATCGCCAGGAGAGCCACTCGTAAATAAAAAAAATTGGTGCAGCACAGCACTGTGTGAACATTTCGCAGTAAAGTGGCACTCGCTGTCATAAGGGCAGTGCTAGATGCGCACGCACCATAAGACATAGGAGTGGAAGTAAGGCCATTCGGCCCATCAAGTCCACTCCGCCATTTAAATCATGGCTGATGGGCATTTCAACTCCACTTCCCTGCGCTCTCCCCTTGATTCCTTCTGAGATCAAGAATTTGTCGGTCTCTGCCTTGAAGGCATCCAACGTCCCGGCCTCCACTGCACTCTGTGGCAATGAATTCCACAAGCCCACCACATGGCTATCAAGCGCACCTCGCGATGCAAGATCTTTCTCCCCATCTTTGTGCTATCGATGCACACTGTTACAAAGAAAACATATGTTTTACGGAAGTTTTTTTTTGCGTTATACTCGCTGGGAAACAACCTTCTTGCTGACGGAGTTTGGAGCGTTGATTGATTTTTATTTTGGTGAGCCAGCTCAGGGAGATGGCAGCGGTGTTGGCATTCCAGTGAGTTGGGTGTTACACCAGTGAAGATGACTGACAGTTAAACACCGTGCTTTGTTTAAATTTTAAGCCGGACTCTGCTATCCTTGAGGATGGGCTGACCTCTGTTTTGTTGAGTCAGAACAGGGTCTACCCCTGTAATTCCTTCTGCCCTGTGCACTCACGCACGCAGTTTCCGGTACCACGTGGTATGTTCTCTGTGAGCGTGCCGGCCTCTACCAGAGTTGACCTTCCAGCTGCCTCAAGTGGAGCGCAAGTGCCTTTAGTTTTTGAATTTTGGTGTTCTTTGCAAATAACCCCATTGAGCGCCGAGGTGAAAAGCTTTACATAAATGCCCCCCCCCCCCCCGTTTCTGGTTTTCAGCGCCATGTGCAAAGCAAAAACTACAAGTTCAACATCGCTAGAGCAGACGGCGTTATCCTTTGTCCCAACCTCTAACCCCCCCCCCCCCCCCCCCGACTATTGGAGTGTTGTGAGGGTGATAGTAATATCAACCGTTTCTGAAGGAGCTTGCCGGGGTTTTTTGGGGATGGCACGGTGTGTGGGGGAGAGACCCCCTCTCCTCCTCCCCCCTCTCCTCCTCCTCCTCCCCCCTCTCTGAAAGAAACCAGGTCAGAACGCACCTTTTAGCATCATTGCACGAAGGTGGGGGAGTTGTGGGTGTTCAGATCCCGACAGGGGAAAACTTGTTGCCGTGTCTCAATGCGCTTTAGGACCTGAGCAGCTGTGTCTGGAGTGAGTTGGCTTTCCTTCTGGAAAAGGATCATTGTGACCAGGGGAGGCTGATTGGTGAGGAGGTGCTGATAAATGGGTTGTACCCACCGTCTCCCTCCTCTACGCCCCCCTGAATGGTGAGCGTGTTCATCGTTTCTTCGTTCCTCCCCTCTTCCACATTTTTTTTCTTCAGGTCAACTGGATATCCAAGGAGTGGGCGAAGCGAGCAGCCCTGCCCTCGCATGTGGTGACGATGCTGGACAACTTCCCCAACAACCTGCACCCGATGACCCAGCTCAGTGCGGCCGTTACGGCGCTCAACAGCGAGAGCAGCTTCGCCCGCGCCTACTCGGAGGGAGTCAGCAAGGCCAAGTACTGGGAGGTAACCGCGCGGCCGGTGGCGTACCATGCATGAGGGGGCGTGAGGCAGTGCGCTTGGTTGGGGGGGGAAGAGATGCAGGCCCGTACCTAAACAGCCGGGGGGATGGGGTCTGACATGCAAAGGGATTTGGGAAATTCCTGGTTTGAGATACTCTTACGGTTGACATGCATGTTCAGTTGGGCGGCTCAGAAAGCCAATGCAGGGTTGGCATTCACGCCAAGAGGGTTAGAATGCGAGAGTGGGGATGTACTGTTGGGTCTGTATAAGGCGCTGGTCAGCCCACGTTCGGATTATGGTGAGCAGTTTTGGGCTCTGTATCTTAAGGAAGGATGTGCCAGCCCGCGGCGGGGGTGGGGGGTGGGGGGGGGGGGGTCGCGGGTGCAGATGAAGTTTACAGTGAAGGTCCCAGGAATGAATGGCTCATCATATGAGGAGGGGTTGAGGAGTCTGGCTGTGTGCTCAGTGTAGTTTGGAAGGTTGAGGGTGGGATCTGATTGAAACTTACAGAATACAGACAGGCCTGTATAGAGTGGGCGTGCAGAAGATGTTTCCAGCAGTAGAAGACACTAGGATCTGTGGACATGGCCTCAGAGTGAAGGGATGACCTGAGATGAGGAGGAATTCCTTCAGCCAGAGGGTGGTGACTTGTTGGGACTCACTGCCAAGTGATCGAGTGTGTTTAAGGCAGAGATAGGTTCTTGCTTAGTAAGGTGGAATGGAGGGTTTGGGGGAGAAGCCAGGAGAATGGGGTTGAGAGCCACAATTGAATGACAGAGCTGACTTGATGGGCCGAACAGTCTAATTCTGCTGTTATATCTTATGGCGTTACTCCGAATCCCAGGAGCTCATTTTGAAAGGTGACGGAGAGAGGGAGGGGTTGTTGGAGACTGGAGGAGGTGGGGAGGGGGTGTAGGGGGACAGAGGAGGCGACGGAGACAGGGAGGGGGTGTGGGGGGGGGGGGTGTAGGGGGTGACGGAGACAGGGAGGGGGTGTGTAGGGGGGGTGGGGGGGGAGGTGTTGTGGAGGGGGTGACAGGAAAGGTGAGTGTTTCCCGAGTTATGCTGCTGTTCCTGCAGGGAATCTCCGTGCTGAGCGAGGCTCCTGTGGTGCGTTCGGCCCATGTGCTGCAGCCGTCATGTGTTTTGGTGCAGTGTTACTGTGAGCCGACTCGCTGCCCCCCCCCCCCCCCCCCCCCCCAACTGCTGCTGCTGTGCAGCTATAAATAGGCACTGAGCTGATGTGTGTTCTGAAAGCATAGAGTGTCCCATTGAACAGCCAGAGGCATTGACAACTGCAGACCAGGCCTGCTGTCTCGTAGCTGCCCTATCTTGTGACTCGGTGGGGGTGGTGGGTGCGGGCAGTGGGGTGTCTACGCTTTCCCTGCATCTGTGGAAATGCAAACTTGCGAGGCAGTTGGAAGAGCCCATTCTGCAATTGGCTGGCATTATTCCAAGCTGTAGCAAGGCTGTATTTTCACGTTGTCTTGAGCCTGTGTGCTGCCCTTTCTCGGCCACCTGTTGGGAGGTACACAGATTGTGTTGACAGTCTTCCCCTTGGGTAGATCTTTTAGCAGATAGGGTGTGACTGCATCTTGGTGCATGGACAGCTGATTCCCTCCCCCCCCCCCCCCCGCCTCCTCCTCTCTCTCACTGTGCCTCCCTCTCTTCCTGTAGTTTATCTATGAGGATTCGATGGATCTGATCGCTAAGCTCCCCTGTGTGGCATCAAAGATCTACCGGAACCTGTACAGGGAGGGGAGCAGCATCGGCGCCATTGATCCCAATCTGGACTGGTCCCACAACTTCACCAACATGCTGGGTTACTCCGAACCCCAGTTCACAGAGCTCATGAGACTGTACCTCACCATCCACAGGTCAGTGTCTCGCTCCCACTCTCTCCGTCACTGTTTCCTTTCCTCCACCACCACCGCCGCCGCATCGAACACTCCCAGGGACAGGGACAGCATGGGGTTAGATTCAGAGTAAAGCTCACTCTACGCCGTTCTCCACCCCCCCCCCCCCCCCCCCCCCCCGCCAGCAAACACTTCCAGGGACAGCACAGGGTTAGATACAGAGTAAAGCTTTCTCTACACTGTTCTCCCCTCTCTCTCCCCCCCCCCCCCCCCCCCCAAATCAAACTATCCCAGGGACAGTACAGGGTTAGATACAGATGTAAAGCTCTCTCTACACTGTGTTCCCCCCCCCCCCCCCATCAAACACTCGCAGGTACAGGACAGTACAGGCTTAGATACAGAATAAGACTCTCTCTAAGCTGTTCTCCCCCGCCCCAGCCCCCCCCCCCCCCCCCCCCCCCCGCCAGCAAACACTTCCAGGGACAGCACAGGGTTAGATACAGAGTAAAGCTCTCTCTACGCTGTTCTCCCCCCCCCCCCCCCCCCCCACCCCCCAATCAAACTATCCCAGGGACAGGACAGTACAGGGTTAGATACAGAGTAAGGCTCTCTCTATGCTGTCCCCTGCAACAAACACTCCCCAGTACAGGGAGAGCACAGGGTTAGATACAGAATAAAGTGTTCTGTGTTCCTGCTCTCTCCACCCTTTGCTTTATGCAGGCCTTTTTATTTGCTCCCCCTGCCCCTCCCATCTTCCTCAATGTGGAGGTGTTTGCAGTCTCTCTCGTTTTGTGGAATCTGTTTGATTGCGAGGGGGGGTGTTGCCATTCAGCCTCTCTCTTCTGTGCTGCTGTTAAAGAGCTCCACCTCAGACCTACACATGGACACACACCTGTTCCTGCTTCATGCTTCTTAATTTGCCCACACCCCCACCCCACCACCACCACCTCCTAAGCTTCCCTGTGTCCCTGATTGATATGACTCTCACTAATAAAATCAATCTCCCTTTGTCCTACGTACACCAACAAGGGAGCAGGAGTAGGCCCAGCTCTCTCTGCTGTTTGATAAGACTGGCTGAACTGATGTTAACCCCAACTTTACATTTCGGCCTATCCCACTGTCCTGCCCTCAATAGTCTTTCACCCACCAGCTTCGGTCATCAAGAATCTATTTACTTGTGCCTTACAAACGTTTAGATTCTACATCCACTGTCTTTTGAGGAAGGGACTCTCGACCCTCAGGGAAAGTAAGAACTAATTGGAAATCTGGAGAGTGACTGAGGGGCTCTGTCCTGCAGCACCGTGTGGATGCAGTCAGGCCCACATGGGTTTGATAGCCTGACCAGAATCCATTTGCAATGTGCTGCCTCTGGAAGACTGACACATGCTTTTCTGTTTTAAATCTATTTGTCTTTCACTCCAGCGATCATGAGGGTGGTAACGTCAGTGCCCACACCAGCCACCTGGTGGGAAGTGCACTCTCCGACCCCTACCTGTGCTTCGGAGCAGCGATGAATGGATTAGCCGGACCCCTGCACGGCCTCGCAAACCAGGTACGGTCTGAAGCCGAGCGAACGCTGGGGTTCCAAGACTTGTTTTGACGTGAGCGGGAGTCTCTGCCGGTGATTGGGTGGGGGCTTCGACGTGATGGTGTTTGGCAATACGATGAGTTATCATAATCCTGCAATCATTACTGATAATCCATGTGCACCACATCAATAGCATCACCCTCATCGAACATTTCTGTCAGTTTTTTTTTAATGTGACCTGTTTAATGCAGCAAGATCAGGACAATATCCAGGCTTGTGCTGGGAAGTAACACAATGCCAGCTGATGACCATGTCTAATAAGAGACAATCTAA
The DNA here is from genome assembly GCF_030684315.1 of Stegostoma tigrinum. NCBI lineage: Eukaryota > Metazoa > Chordata > Chondrichthyes > Orectolobiformes > Stegostomatidae > Stegostoma > Stegostoma tigrinum. The sequence continues at coordinate 112,041 of NW_026728211.1, read as the reverse complement.
CTACCACCCACAATGCTCCATGGTGTTACCATCACTGAATCCCCTACTGTCAACATCCCGCAGTTACCATTGACCAGAAACTTAACTGGGCTCGCCACAAAAACACAGCGGCTCTGAGAGCAGGTCAGAGGCTGGGAATACTGCAGCGACTCTTCAAAGTCTGTCCACCATCTACAAGGCACAAGTGAGGAGTGTGATGGAATACTCCCCACTTGCCCTGGGTGGGGCAGCCCCAACAACACTCAAAAGCTTGACACCGTCCAGGACAAAGCAGCCCCCGCTTGACTGGCACCACATCCAGCCCCCAGCCCCTGCTGCTCAGTCGCAGCAGCGTGCCCCATCTACAAGATGTGCTGCAGAAACTCACCGAGGCTCCTTAGGCAGCACCTTTCAAACTTGCCATCCACTTCCATCACGAAGGACAAGGGGCAGCAGACACATGGGAACACCAGCCTCTGCGAGTACGCCTCTGAACCACTCACCATCCTGACTTGGAAATATATCGGCAGTTCCTTCACTGTGGCTGGGTCAGAATCCTTGGAATTCCCTCCCGAAGGGGCAGTGTGAATCGACCCACAGCAGGCAGGCTGCAGCAGCTCAAGAAGGCAGCTCCCCTTCCCCACCTTCTCAAGGGCAACTAGGGACGGGGCGGTAAATGCTGGACCCGGCCATCGACTCACTAGTCCCACAGACTGCACCTAAGGATCTGTTTCCGTGCTGTGTGACCCTGAGAAGGCAGGATGTGGAATCGAGGTCAGTAATAGAATGTGATCTTATCAAACGGAGGCTGAAAGCTGGTCACTAGCTTGCATCCTGTGTTTGAACAGCACTGTGTTTGTGACGGAGGCCTGAGGCTGTGCTTTAAAAGTTCTGATGGTGGCCGTCTCTGTGTGTTTGCTGTCATGCTCAGGAGGTGCTCTCGTGGCTGACGGACCTGCAGGAAGAGCTGGGTGGAGAGGTGTCTGACGAGAAGCTGCGAGACTTCATTTGGAACACGCTGAACTCTGGCAGGGTGAGCTTTGTCTCCACTGCCCCCTGTGGGGGTGGGGAGGGAGAAATGATTAACTATGGTCCTTTGCTTCACATTTCACAGCTGGTTAACAGTGTGCTGAGAGTTCACATCAGTGCTAAATTCATAATGGCAGCAAAATACTGTCACCGGGGTCCAGTATCAGCTGGCTTATTAACAGCACTATTACTCGGTGCAGCCTCCCCCGCCCCGGCCGTTCTGCACGTCGTTCCTGGTCACGGTCATGCTGTCCTGTTTACCCCAGCTCTCTTTCCCCACATCCCCCGTCCTACAGGTCGTTCCTGGTTACGGTCACGCCGTCCTTCGCAAGACTGATCCCCGCTACACCTGCCAGAGGGAGTTCGCCCTCAAGCACCTGCCAAACGACCCCATGTTCAAGCTCGTCGCTCAACTCTACAAGATTGTCCCCGGGGTGTTGCTCGATCAGGGCAAAGCCAAGAACCCCTGGCCCAACGTGGATGCACACAGTGGGGTCCTGCTGCAGGTTAGTGCCTGGGGGTTGGGGGGAGAAAGTGACAAGTCCCACTTTTTTTGGTGCGGGGGGGGTGGTAAGGAATGGGGAAGGGGTTGGGGCCGGGGTCAGGGCTGGGCGGGGGTGGAGAGATCTCCTTTTATCCTGGAGAGGCCTTTCCACACTGTTGGATACAAGCCCCAGTTCTCGCACCTGAAATGTGCACTATGTCCCTCCAACCCCCTGCCCTTTCCTGCCCTTGCTGTGCCCAGTTTAGTAGCTAATCAAGATCAGACGGAGCCCATTCTCCACGCTATCGACAACACCACCATTACAGGTATGCAGCACCGAAGCAGGTGCTTCAGCCCAACTTGTCCATGCCAGTTCAGTTTCCCGAAACTCAACCTGTCCCATTTGCTTGTGTTTGTCTGCTATCCCTCTAAAACTTCCGCATTCGTGTACCAGTCCAAATATCTCCTGAATGTTGTAACTGTACCATCTCCTACTTCCACGTACAAACCACCCTCTGTGTGAAAGTGTTGCCCCTTTTTAAATTTTTGCCCTCGCCATGCCAAATCCCCAGCCTCACCTCGTAGCTTAAACCCCCCAGTCCTGGCTGCATCCTTTATAAAGTCTTATCTGTGCCCTCTTCAGTTTAATAATATCTTTCCTCTCCTTTCCACAAACTTACTATTTAAACCTTTGACGTTCACATTTGAGTGATGTACACAGCAAACACCGGGTGTCCCAGCGCCAGTCCACATGGTACACCACTGATCAAACGTTACTGACTACATAAACAGGCCGCCACCGTCACTGTTTGCCTCCCTATCTGTAAACCAGTTTTCGGCCTCTCTGATGAAGGGTCTCGGCCTGAAACGTCAGCTTTTGTGCTCCCCTGATGCTGTTTGGCCTGCTGTGTTCATCCAGCCCCACACCTTGTTATCATGGGCCTGGTTTATCCTCTTGCCTTGGATCCCACAGGCTGTTACCTTTTGGACCAGCCTTCCATGTGGGATCTTGTCAGTGCCTTCCTTAAGCCCAGGTAAACCACATCAACTGCACCGCCCTCAAGGATCTATCTAGTTACCTTTACAAAAAAGAACTTGTGTAATTTGGTCAGACAGGATCTCTCTCTCTCTAACAAATCAGCGCTGACTATCTCTGATCAATCCCTGCTTTTCCAAGTGTTAACTAATCCTGACCCTCAAAACTTTTTTCGAATAGTTTCCCATTTGCTGACATTGGAGTAACTGGTCTGCAAGTCCCTGGCCTATCTCTGCTGCCCTTGTTGAACGTAGGAACCACATTAGCTATCCTCGCGTTATCAGGCACTCTACCTGTGTTAAAGATCTCTGCCAGGGTCCCAGCAAACAGCCCTCTTGCCTGCTATGAGATGCATCTCATCAGGCCCTGGGGAATTATGCACCTTTTATACCTGTTTAAAAATGTCTAATGCCTGCACATTAATAATGTGCTCTCGAACCTCAAAGCAGCACAACTGAAATCTCTAGCTATAATGCCTTTTCTTCTTTGTTGAAATACAGTTGAAAAATATTCATTTAACACCTCACGTGCATCCCGTGGCTCCCCACACAGATTGTCGATGTTTGGTTTCTAATAGACCCCACTCTTTTTTTTTTCCTCTCCCCCCCCGGCCTTTCCCTGGGAATCCTCTTCCTCTTGATAAACTGCCGTAGGATTTTCCTTAATCCCACCTGCCAATGAGATTTCGTGGCCCCTTTCTGCTTCCCTCATTTCCTTGAGTAAGCAACACTCTGTACTTCTGAAGGGTTGTCCCTTGTTTTAAATTCCCTGTACCTGACGCGTGCTTCTCCCTTTTTATCAAACTCTCGATACCTCTTAACAGCAAGGTTTTCCCTTGGCTTGTTGCCTTGGCCCTCCTCTCTTAGAGGAATGTGCTATCCTTGAGTTCACACATAACTACATTTTAAAAAGTCTCCCACTTACCAAACATAGACTTACCTGCGAGCAGCTGCTTCCAGTCTGCTGAACAGATCGCATCCAATGATATTGAAACTGGCCTTCCCCCAGTTTAGACACAAAGGTGAAACAGTGGCTCAGCAGTTAGCTCTGCTGCCTCACAGCGCCAGGGACTCACGTTCGATTCCACCCTTGGGCGACCGTCTGTGTGGAGTTTGCACGTTCTCCCTGTGTCTGCGTGGGTCCCCTCTGGGTGCTCCAGTTTCCTCCCACAGCCCAAAGGCGTACAGGAGACCCTTCCTCACCGGACCCGAAACGTTAGCTCTGATTTCTCCTCCTGGGTGTTGCTGGGCCTGCAGAGCTTTCCCAGCAGCCACTGTGTTTGTGCTTCTGATTTACGGCATCTGCAGTTCTTTCGGTTGTTCTGCAGGCTAGGTGGGTAGACCAGACTAAATTCCCTGTACTGTCGGGGGTGTACAGGCCAGGTGGATTAGCCATGGGAAGTGCAGGATTACAGGAATGGGGTAAGCGAATGTGTTTGGGATGCTAGTGTGGGCTTGATCAGCCGAATGGCCTACTTCCACACCAGAGGGATTATTGTGTGATTCTGTTCTGTGAACCTCTGTGTGAATCCTTTTCCCTTTGCGTAATGACTGAAACTTAAGAGTTATGCTGACTTGTTTCTAAAATGCTCACCGCTGAGTGGGATATGGGCTGAGTGCAGTCAGGTGAGGCTATTTTAGATTGGGCACATGCTGTATGACTGACTCCTATTGCCTGTTAAACCTCTCGGTGTGCCTGAACTGTTGGAGCAGCTGCCTGACTCTGTGTCTGTCTCTCTCTCTCTCTGTTGCAGTATTATGGAATGAAGGAAATGAACTACTACACGGTTCTGTTTGGTGTCTCCCGTGCCCTGGGAGTCCTATCCCAGCTGATCTGGAGCCGAGCCCTGGGCTTCCCCTTGGAGAGACCCAAATCGATGAGTACGGACGGCCTAATAGAGCTGGTGGATGCTAAATCAGGCTAAAACGCCCAACCCCTCTCCCTGTGCAAGAGCGAGAGAGAGAGAGCCCACAAAACAGCATTCACCACTAGACCCCAGTGCACACACCACCATCTACGCTCCCTCCCTGCATGGGGCAGGATAACCTGACGGATGAGATGTAAATTTTGTTGTCCTTGTAGTGGGTTTATATTTTTTTTTGTTTTTGGTGGAGTGGGGGGGGAAGTAAAGGCCGGGGATCGAGGTTGGGGGGGGAGCAGGGAGAAATGTGGGGGATAAAGTTGACAAATGTTTATAACCAGAGTGGAGAGGATTTAATTTAAATACTGGTGCGATTTGTTTGTATTTTTTTTGTCCTTTTTTTTGTTGTTTAAAATATGGGTACTGGTTGTCTTGCCTCCCAGCCGAGGCAGATAGAAGTACTGACAATACACTCCTTTTTCGAGTTGCAAAGGGTGGGGGGTAGCGCAGCAGATTCCACGCCCCCCTCCCCTCCACCCACTGCCCTCCCCAGAGAACATTGGCCAGCCCAAACTTTCCTGGATCTGTCTCGCTGCATCAGGGAAAGGTTCTGGTCGTATCTCATGCCTCAGGTTGTTCTGAATTGACAAGGAAAGAGAGAGAGAGAGAGAGAGAGAAAGAGAGAAAATAAATGTTTTTATTACTGTGTGCGTCTGTCTGTGTGTCGGGGAATTTTGGGTGCGGTTCTGCCAGGAGCTACTTGGTAGGAGTGAAGCAAACGTACACACACGCACAACCTACGCTTCCACCCCCCCCCCCCCCGCCCCAAACAGGCCAGTAGGAGCCCTGCCTCAGTTGGCAGAGGTAGCACAGCCCACCCCTCCCATCATCGGCCTGAACGAGGCAGTGGGTCAGAAATCTCACCTGTTCTGTCTACCAGCCAGTACGGACATGGTGGGCTGAATGGCCTTGGGCTGTACTCGGAATAATCCCACTGCCCCACGTGCTGTCTCCCCTCAGCCCTGTATCGATACCCAACATAATCCCACAGCCCCGTATCTATTCCCCAACATATTCCTACTGCCCCGCGCTTTCTCCCCCCACAGCCCCGTATCTATTCCCGAACATAATCCCACTGCCCCGCGCTTTCTCCCCCCACAGCCCTGTATCTCTTCCCCAGCATAATCCCACTGCCCCGTATCTATTCCCCAACATAATCCCACTGCCCCGCGCTTTCTCCCCCCACAGCCCTGTATCTCTTCCCCACCATAATCCCACTGCCCTGTATCTATTCTCCAACATAATCCCACTGCCCCGCGCTTTCTCCCCCCACAGCCCTGTATCTCTTCCCCAGCATAATCCCACTGCCCCGTATCTATTCTCCAACATAATCCCACTGCCCCGCGCTTTCTCCCCCCACAGCCCCGTATCTATTCCCCAACATAATCCCACTGCCCCATGCTTTCTCTCCCCCCCCCCCACCCCCCACAGCCCCGTATCTATTTCCCAACATAATCCCACTGCCGCACGCTCTGTCCCCCCACTGCCCCGTATCTATTCCCCAACATAATCCCACTGCCCCGTATCTATTTCCCAACATAATCCCACTGCTGCACGCTCTGTCCCCCCCACTGCCCCGTATCTATTTCCCAACATAATCCCACTGCCCCACGCTTTCTCCCCCCTCCCACAGCCCCGTATCTATTCCCCAACATAATCCCAATGCCCCACGCTTTCTCTCCCCGCCCCCCCCACAGCCCCGTATCTATTCCCCAACGTATTCCCTCTGCCCCGTATCTAATACCCAACATAATCCCACTGCCCCATGCTTTCTTCCCCCACTGCTCTGTATCTATTCCCCAACATAATCCCACTGCCCCATGCTTTCTTCCCCCACTGCTCTGTATCTATTCCCCAACATAATCCCACTGCACCATGCTTTCTCTCCCCGCCCCCCACAGCCCCGTATCTATTTCCCAACATAATCCCACTGCCGCACGCTCTGTCCCCCCCCACTGCCCCGTATCTATTTCCCAACGTATTCCCACTGCCCCGTATCTATTTCCCAACATAATCCCACTGCTGCACGCTCTGTCCCCCCACTGCCCCGTATCTATTCCCCAACGTAATCCCACTGCCCCGTATCTATTTCCCAACATAATCCCACTGCTGCATGCTCTGTCCCCCCACTGCCCCGTATCTATTTCCCAACATAATCCCACTGCCCCACGCTTTCTCCCCCCTCCCACAGCCCCGTATCTATTCCCCAACATAATCCCACTGCCCCACGCTTTCTCTCCCCACCCCCCCCCCCCCACAGCCCCGTATCTATTCCCCAACGTATTCCCTCTGCCCTGTATCTGTTCCCCAACATAATCCCACTGCCCCACGCTTTCTCTCCCCGCCCCCCCCCCCCACAGCCCCGTATCTATTCCCCAACATAATCCCACTGCCCCACGAGCTGTCCCCCCACAGCCCCCATATCTATTCCCTGACATAATCCCACTGCCCCACGCTCTCTTCCCCCCACCCCCCCAGCCCCGTATCTATTCCCTGACATAATCTCACTGCCTCACACTCTCTTCCCCCCCCCCCCCAGCCTAATCCCACTGCCCCACGTGCTCTCCCCACAGCCCCATATCGATACCCAAACCAATCCCACTGCCCCGTGCTGTCTCCCCACAGCCCTGTATTGATCCCCAAACTAACCCTGCTGTTGCCTAGCCCCGCCTGGGGTAATTTTACAGGCTGGAGTATGAAACCCATCACTCTGTCCACCCCCTGTTGGATAACTCACCAAACTGCCCTTCTGAATATGAAGGAATGTCAGAAGGAGTTTTGCAGGTTAGTGAGGTGGTGATCACCTTGATAGGAGGGTGGTGTTAAGGAGACCCTGGCGGGGCAGGGCAGATACATACACGGGGAGGGAAATTGTACTAATTCCAGGAGTGGGGAGCCCCGTGTGAATTGGGGTGTGGCACGGTGAGAGGACAGATGTTACGTCCAGTTCTTGGCTGAAGACAGGGCCAGGGTTTTACTCCCCCAAGTGACAGTGTGAGCTTCATTCTGAGATGCATCACCTCCCCCGGCTGCGTTTCCGTACCGTAACACCTATTCGCCCAAAACCCGCTTGTAATCCCATATCTTCCTCCCGCCCCCCAAACCCCTTCCCTCAAGGGTCAAAGCTACCACGTGAGCAATGCCCGAGACCCAGATTAGGCTCTGAGGATCCAGAAGCTATTCAGCCCTGAACAAAACCAGGGACCTGGGACCAAAAGGAATAGAATGGGATTAGGCCATTCAGCCCCTCAAGCCTGCCCCAGTCGTGGATTGTGGCTGATCCGACCTTCCGCACGTCTACTTTCCTGCCTTTTCCCTGGATTCCCCGACTGATCAGGAATCTCTCTCCACCTTAAACATGCACAAAGTCTCTCTCCCCCCACCCCCAACTACCGGTCCCACAAACCATCACCACTCTCTGTGGGAAGGAGTTCCAACTCTGAGAGAAGAAATTCCTCTTCATCTCGGTCTGAAATCGGCACCCTCTTGATTCCGAGGCTGTGCCCCCAGTCCTAGGCTCTCCCGCCTTTCCTGAGTGGGGGGGTAACATTCTCCCGGTATCACCCTGTTAACCCGCGATTATATTTCAATGAGATCACCTCTCATTCTTCTCCAGTCCAGGGAGTAGAGCCCCCAGACCTGCTCAGCCTTTATTCTCAAGATTATCCCTCTGTGTTGGAGATCATCCTGGTGAACCTTCTACGTGTGTCGGACTTTAGAATTTGACCGTGCTCCTGAACAGCACACCCTTTTTCACTCGCGTGGAATCCAAATGCAGTTCCTGTTTGCCACCTCTCCCTTGCAGCGGTTCAATGTTCAAACTGGTCATGTTAGGTGGTCGTAATAGGGTCAGCCACTTGGGCCTCATGGTATATGAGTTACTCTGGCCCGATCCTGGAGCCCTGGCTGATGGTTATAAACACACACAAGTCTCAGGGGTTCTGCTTACTCTAAGGGAGCGGGGTCAGTGTAAATAAAGGGTGAGCTTTAATAATGGGATATCAGCCTCTGTGGAGTTATTTTAGGTTTGGTGGGGGCGGGGGTGGTGGGGTTGTGTGGGAAGAGAGCCTAAACCTAAAGGGTGTGGGGTGAAGGGGAAAGATATAAAAGGGACATTTTATACACACAGAGGGTGGTGTGTGTCTGGAATGAGCTGCCAGAGGAATCATTAGATGCCAATACAGTTACAACATTTGAGAGACATTTGGACAGGTACAGGGATAGGAAAGGGTTGAGAGGGGTAAGGGGGCCAAATTGGACTGGTGGGACTGAGGAACCGGCTTCCGTGCTGTCTATCTCTGTGACCACTGTCCTGCTGCTGATCCTTGGCGTCATCCTTTTGTCAGGCCCATGCCTTCCTCCCATCCTCCTGGTCGAAAGTGAACCTCACCACCCCCTCCTCTGAAAAGGCCCAGTAAGACGCCAGGATTAAGTATAATCTCACCGTTACATCTACATCTACAGGAACAGGGATGTCTCCGCTGTGAGTGTTTGGGAGTGAGGCCACTCCTGGAGTATGGCGAGTGTGTGGTTTTGGGGGGGCGGGGGGGAGGTGTCGTGGGGTGCCTCCGTACCTGTGGGAGGACGTACAGGTGATGGAGGGAATGCAACGATGGGGCTTTACCCAGAATGACCCCTGGGATGGTGCCGACTGACATACGGAGAGAGACCAGATTGGCTCAGGCTGTACTCATTGGGTATTTAGAAGAGTTGGGGGGGGGGGGGGGGTGGGGGTCTCATAAAACCTATAAAATTCTCACAGGACTAGACACGGAGGGGGTGGGATATGCAGGAATGATATTCCTGATGATCTGGGGTGCGGAAGGAGCCCAGAATCAGGGGCTCAGTCTAACGGAGATGGTGTAGGACTGAGATGAGGAGATAGGTCTTCACTCAGAGAGTGGGGCCTGCTGATCCTGTGGAATTCTCCGCTACTGAGTGCGGTCAGGACTTAAACATTGACTGTTTCAAGAAGCAATTTGATGAGTTCTTCAGGGGCAAAGGGGGTCACAGGCTAAAGTGGGAAATGGGAATGTGGCTCAAGTTTGACAGCTTGTGATGACAAGGGTTACAGCTGGATGAACAGAGCAGGCCAAGCAGCATTTGAGGAGCAGGAAGGCTGGTGTTTGGGGCCTAGACCCTTCCTGATCCTCTGATGCTGCTTGGCCTGCTGTGTTCATCCAGCTCTACACCTTGTTATCTCAGAGTCTCCAGCATCTGCCGTTCCCGCTATCTCTGTTACAAGTTGACAGCTTGCTCCCCTTCCTCCAGCTGCACCTCTCTCAGCAGATAGTGAGAGATAAAGCTCAAACTGCCTTCTCTCACTCTTTCTGTCCAAGTCCCTCCATCACCTCCTGACAAAGGCTTACCTGTCAATGCCTCGACAAGATCGTTAAGAGATTGGAGCAGAATTAGGCCATTCAGCCCATTGAACCTACTCTACCCATTTGATCATGGCTGATGTATTTGTCAAGACCGTTCTGCTTTCTCGCATAGCCTTTGACCCTTCCCCACTGTGTGTGTGTGTGTGTGTGTGTGTGTGTGTGTGTGTGTGTGTGTTACAGTGCGGTGGGGGTCACCTGTAATGCAACATGAACCCAAGATCCCGGTTGAACCTGTCCTCATGGGGACTGAGATAGCAGGAACTGGAGAATCTGAGATAACACGGTGTGGAGCTGGATGAACACAGCAGGCCAAGCAGCATCAGAGGGGCAGGAAAGCTGCCGTTTTGGGCCGAGACCCTTCAGAAAGTTTGCTTGGCCTGCTGTGTTCACCCAGTCTACACCTTGTTATCACGTGGGGACTGAACCTGGCTATCAGCCTCTGCTCAGCGACTCTGATGTTGTCTATCCCGAAGGCTGCCTTAGAGAACGTTTACTGAAGGTCCCAAGCCGGATGTCCTTGTCTGCTGAAGTGCTCCCCCACCGGGAGGGAACATCCCTGTCCTGGGATCTGTATGCAACGCACTCGCCGGCACTCACTCATCTCTCTCTCTGACACTCTCTCACTCATCTCTCTCTCTTACACTCTCTCACTCATCTCTCTCTCTGACACTCTCTCACTCATCTCTCTCTCTTACACTCTCTCACTCATCTCTCTCTCACTCATCTCTCTCTCTGACACTCTCTCACTCATCTCTCTCTCTTACACTCTCTCACTCATCTCTCTCTCTTACACTCTCTCACTCATCTCTCTCTCTGACACTCTCTCACTCATCTCTCTCTCTTACACTCTCTCACTCATCTCTCTCTCTCTCACTCATCTCTCTCTCTGACACTCTCTCACTCATCTCTCTCTCTGACACTCTCTCACTCATCTCTCTCTCTCTCACTCATCTCTCTCTCTGACACTCTCTCACTCATCTCTCTCTCTGACACTCTCTCACTCATCTCTCTCTCTGACACTCTCTCACTCATCTCTCTCTCTTACACTCTCTCACTCATCTCTCTCTCACTCATCTCTTTCTCTGACACTCTCTCACTCATCTCTCTCTCTTACACTCTCTCACTCATCTCTCTCTCTGACACTCTCTCACTCATCTCTCTCTCTTACACTCTCTCACTCATCTCTCTCTCTGACACTCTCTCACTCATCTCTCTCTCTTACACTCTCTCACTCATCTCTCTCTCACTCATCTCTCTCTCTGACACTCTCTCACTCATCTCTCTCTCTTACACTCTCTCACTCATCTCTCTCTCTGACACTCTCTCACTCATCTCTCTCTCTTACACTCTCTCACTCATCTCTCTCTCACTCATCTCTCTCTCTGACACTCTCTCACTCATCTCTCTCTCTCTCACTCATCTCTCTCTCTGACACTCTCTCACTCATCTCTCTCTCTTACACTCTCTCACTCATCTCTCTCTCACTCATCTCTCTCTCTGACACTCTCTCACTCATCTCTCTCTCTCTCACTCATCTCTCTCTCTGACACTCTCTCACTCATCTCTCTCTCTTACACTCTCTCACTCATCTCTCTCTCTGACACTCTCTCACTCATCTCTCTCTCTTACACTCTCTCACTCATCTCTCTCTCTCTCACTCATCTCTCTCTCTTACACTCTCTCACTCATCTCTCTCTCTTACACTCTCTCACTCATCTCTCTCTCTGACACTCTCTCACTCATCTCTCTCTCTTACACTCTCTCACTCATCTCTCTCTCTCTCTCATCTCTCTCTCTGACACTCTCTCACTCATCTCTCTCTCTTACACTCTCACTCATCTCTCTCTCTGACACTCTCTCACTCATCTCTCTCTCTTACACTCTCTCACTCATCTCTCTCTCTCTCTCACTCATCTCTCTCTCTTACACTCTCTCACTCATCTCTCTCTCTCTCACTCATCTCTCTCTCTTACACTCTCTCACTCATCTCTCTCTCTTACACTCTCTCACTCATCTCTCTCTCTCTCACTCATCTCTCTCTCTTACACTCTCTCACTCATCTCTCTCTCTCTCACTCATCTCTCTCTCTTACACTCTCTCACTCATCTCTCTCTCTGACACTCTCACTCATCTCTCTCTCACTCATCTCCCTCTCTTACACTCTCTCACTCATCTCTCTCTCTTTCACTCTCACTCATCTCTCTCTCACTCATCTCTCTCTCTTACACTCTCTCACTCATCTCTCTCTCTGACACTCTCTCACTCATCTCTCTCTCTCTCACTCATCTCTCTCTCTTACACTCTCACTCATCTCTCTCTCACTCATCTCTCTCTCTTACACTCTCTCACTCATCTCTCTCTCTTTCACTCACTCATCTCTCTCTCTCACTCCTCTCTCTCACTCATCTCTCTCTCTTACTCTCACTCTCACTCATCTCTCTCTTACACTCTCTCACTCATCTCTCTCTCTCTTACTCTCACTCTCTCACTCATCTCTCACTCCTCTCTCTCACTCAACACTCTCTCACTCAACACTCTCACTCAATTCTCACTCACTCTCTCTCTCATTCAACACTCTCTCAACACTCACTCAACACTCACTCAACACTCGCACTCACTCTCTCTCACTCAACTCTCTCTCTCACTCATCTCTCACTCAACACTCTCTCACTCATCTCTCACTCAACTCTCTCTCACTCATCTCACGCTCTCACTCATCTCTCTCAACACTCTCACTCAACACTCTCTCTCTCTCACTCAACACTCTCTCTCACTCAACACTCTCTCTCACTCACCTCTCTCACACACAACACTCTCTCTCACTCAACTCTCTCTCACTCAACACTCTCTCTCTTAACACTCTCTCGCTCTCACTCAACACTCTCTCACTCAACACTCTCGCTCTCTCACTCAACACTCTCTCTCACTCAACACTCTCTCTCACACACACAACACTCTCTCTCACTCAACTCTCACTCAACTCTCTCACTCATCTCTATCACACAACACTCTCTCTCAATCATCTCTCTCTCTCACTCATCTCTGTCACTCATCTCTGTCAATCATCTCTCTCAACACTCTCTCACTCAACACTCTCAGTCAACTCTCTCTCACTCAACTCTCACTCAACATTCTCACTCAACTCTCTCACTCAGCACTCTCACTCAACTCTCACTCAACACTCTCTCACTCATCTCTCTCTCTAACTCAACTCTCTCTCTCTCAACACTCTCGCTCTCTCACTCAACTCTCTCACTCAACTCTCACTCAACACTCTCTCACTCATCTCTCTCTCTAACTCAACTCTCTCTCTCTCTCACTCAACTCTCTCACTCAACTCTCTCACTCAACTCACTCAACTCTCTCACTCAACACTCTCACTCAACTCACTCAACTCTCTCAACTCTCTCACTCAACTCACTCAACTCTCTCACTCAACACACTCTCTCTCTCAACACTCTCTCAACACTCTCGCTCTCTCACTCAACTCTCTCACTCAACTCTCTCACTCAACACTCTCACTTAACTCTCTCTCACTCAACACTCTCGCTCTCTCACTCAACACTCTCATTCAACTCTCTCTTACTCAACACTCTCTCACTCATGTCTCTCTCTAACTCAACTCTCTCTCACTCAACACACTCTCTCTCTCACTCATCTCTCTCTCTCATCTCTCTCTCTCTTACACTCTCTCACTCATCTCTCTCTCTCACTCATCTCTCTCTTACACTCACTCACTCTCTCTCTCTTTCTCTCTCTTACTCACTCTCTCACTCATCTCTCTCTCTTACACTCTCTCACTCATCTCTCTCTCACTCATCTCTCTCTCTCACTCATCTCTCTCTCTTCTCTCTCTTACTCTCACTCTCTCACTCATCTCTCTCTCTTACACTCTCTCACTCATCTCTCTCTCTCACTCATCTCTCTCTCTTACTCTCACTCTCACTCATCTCTTTCTCTTACTCTCTCTCTCACTCATCTCTCTCACTCAACACTCTCTCACTCAACTCTCTCTCTCAACACTCTCACTCAACTCTCTCACTCAACACTCTCTCTCTCACTCAACACTCACTCAACACCCCCTCACTCAACACTCTCACTCATCTCTCTCTCACTCATCTCTCACTCAACACTCTCTCACTCATCTCTCACTCAACTCACTCTCTCACTCATCTCTCTCAACACTCTCACTCAACACTCTCACTCAACACTCTCTCTCTCACTCACTCTCTGTCACTCACCTCTCTCTCACTCACCTCTCTCACTAAACCTCTCTCTCACTCAACTCTCTCTCACTCAACACTCTCTCTCACTCAACACTCTCTCTCTTACTCAACACTCTCTCTCTCACTCAACACTCTCTCTCTCACTCACACAACACTCTCTCTCACTCAAGTCTCACTCAACTCTCTCACTCAACTCTCTCACTCAACTCTCTCACTCATCACTCTCTCTCAATCATCTCTCTCTCTCACTCATCTCTCACTCATCTCACTCAACTCTCTCACTCAACTCTCTCTCTCACTCAACACTCTCACTCAACACTCTCACTCAACTCTCTCACTCAACACTCTCACTCAACTCTCTCTCTCAGTCATCTCTCTCTCTCACTCAACACTCTCTTATTCAACACTCTCTCACACACACAAAACTCTCTCACTCAACTCTCACTTAACTGTCTCACTCATCTCTCTCACTCAACACTCTCTCTCAATCATCTCTCTCTCTCACTCAACTCTCACTCAACTCTCTCACTCAACTTACACTCAACTCTCTCTCTCACTCAACACACCCTCTCTCTCAACACTCGCTCTTCACTCAACTCTCTCACTCAACACTCTCACTCAACTCTCTCTCTCAACACTCTCTCTCTCACTCATCTCTCTCTCTAACTCAACTCTCTCACTCAACACACTCTCTCTCTCAACACTCTCGCTCTCTCACTCAACTCTCACTCAACTCTCTCACTCAACACTCTCACTCAACACTCTCACTTAACTCTCTCTCACTCAACACTCTCGCTCTCTCACTCAACACTCTCACTCAACTCTCTCTCACTCAACACTCTCTCACTCATCTCTCTCTCTAACTCAACTCTCTCTCACTCAACACACTCTCTCTCTCACTCATCTCTCTCTCTCACTCCTCTCTCTCTCTTACACTCTCACTCATTTCTCTCTCACTCATCTCTCACTCTCACTCATCTCTCTCTCTTACTCTCACTCTCACTCCTCTCTCTCTCACTCATCTCTCTCTCTTACTCTCTCTCTCACTCATCTCTTTCTCTCACTCATCTCTCTCACTCAACACTCTCTCTCTCTCAACACACTCTCACTCAACTCTCTCACTCAACTCTCTCACTCATCTCTCTCACTCAACACTCTCTCTCTCATTCAACACTCTCACTCAACACTCACTCAACACCCCCTCACTCAACACTCTCACTCAACTCTCTCTCACTCAACTCTCACTCATCTCACTCTCTCACTCATCTCTCTCAACACTCTCACTCAACTCTCTCTCACTCAACTCTCACTCATCTCACTCTCTCACTCATCTCTCTCAACACTCTCACTCAACACTCTCTCTCTCTCTCACTCACTCTCTGTCACTCACTCTCTCTCACTCACGTCTCTCTCACTCAACACTCTCTCTCTCACACACAACACTCTCTCTCACTCAACTCTCTCTCACTCAACACTCTCTCTCTTAACACTCTCTCTCACTCAACACTCTCTCTCTCACACACAACACTCTCTCTCACTCAACTCTCTCTCACTCAACACTCTCTCTCTTAACACTCTCTCTCACTCAACACTCTCTCTCTCACACACACAACACTCTCTCTCACTCAACTCTCACTCAACTCTCTCACTCATCTCTCACTCAACACTCTCTCTCAATCATCTCTCTCTCTCACTCATCTCTCTCACTCATCTCTCTCAACTCTCTCTCACTCAACTCTCTCTCTCAACACTCACTCAACTCTCACTCAACACTCTCTCACTCAACTCTCTCTCTCACTCATCTCTCTCTCTCTCTCTCTCTTACTCTCACTCTCTCACTCATCTCTCTCTCTTACACTCTCTCACTCATCTCTCTCTCTCACTCATCTCTCTCTCTTACTCTCACTCTCACTCATCTCTTTCTCTTACTCTCTCTCTCACTCAACTCTCTCTCTCAACACTCTCACTCAACTCTCTCACTCAACACTCTCTCTCTCACTCAACACTCACTCAACACCCCCTCACTCAACACTCTCACTCATCTCTCACTCAACTCACTCTCTCACTCATCTCTCTCAACACTCTCACTCAACACTCTCTCTCTCACTCACTCTCTGTCACTCACCTCTCTCTCACTCACCTCTCTCACTCAACACTCTCTCTCACTCAACTCTCTCTCACTCAACACTCTCTCTCTTAACACTCTCTCTCTCTCACTCAACACTCTCTCTCTTACTCAACACTCTCTCTCTCACTCAACACTCTCTCTCTCACTCACACACACTCTCTCTCACTCAAGTCTCACTCAACTCTCTCACTCAACTCTCTCACTCAACCTCTCACTCATCACTCTCTCTCAATCATCTCTCTCTCACTCATCTCTCACTCATCTCTCTCAACTCTCTCTCACTCAACACTCTCACTCAACTCTCTCACTCAACTCTCTCACTCAACACTCTCACTCAACACTCTCACTCAACTCTCTCTCTCACTCATCTCTCTCTCTCACTCAACACTCTCTCTCACTCAACACTCTCTCTTATTCAACACTCTCTCACACACACAACACTCTCTCACTCAACTCTCACTTAACTGTCTCACTCATCTCTCTCACTCAACACTCTCTCTCAATCAACTCTCACTCAACACTCTCACTCAACTCTCTCACTCAACTCACACTCAACTCTCTCTCTCACTCAACACACCCTCTCACTCAACACTCTCACTCAACTCTCTCTCACTCAACACTCTCTCTCTCACTCATCTCTCTCTCTAACTCAACTCTCTCACTCAACACACTCTCTCTCTCACTCAACTCTCTCACTCAACTCTCACTCAACTCTCTCACTCAACACTCTCACTCAACACTCTCACTTAACTCTCACTCAACACTCTCGCTCTCTCACTCAACACTCTCACTCAACTCTCTCTCACTCAACACTCTCTCACTCATCTCTCTCTCTAACTCAACTCTCTCTCACTCAACACACTCTCTCTCTCACTCATCTCTCTCTCTCACTCCTCTCTCTCTCTTACACTCTCACTCATTTCTCTCTCACTCATCTCTCACTCTCACTCATCTCTCTCTCTTACTCTCACTCTCACTCCTCTCTCTCTTACTCTCTCTCTCACTCATCTCTTTCTCTCACTCATCTCTCTCACTCAACACTCTCTCTCTCTCAACACTCTCTCTCTCTCAACACTCTCTCACTCAACTCTCTCACTCAACTCTCTCACTCAACACTCTCTCTCTCATTCAACACTCTCACTCAACACTCACTCAACACCCCCTCACTCAACACTCTCACTCAACTCTCTCTCACTCAACTCTCACTCATCTCACTCTCTCACTCATCTCTCTCAACACTCTCACTCAACACTCTCTCTCTCTCTCACTCACTCTCTGTCACTCACTCTCTCTCACTCACCTCTCTCTCACTCAACACTCTCTCTCTCACACACAACACTCTCTCTCACTCAACTCTCTCTCACTCAACACT
>NW_026728211.1:58621-94282 GCF_030684315.1 Stegostoma tigrinum | reverse complement strand
TCCTCGGCCAGTTTCTCACACTGCGGGCGATAGGAGCGAGTTACTTACACACACACACGCACGCACGCACGCACACACACGGGATGGAGCATGGCCTTGGGAATTCCCGAAACACTCCATCCCTGGGATCTTACTGCCCCTCTGCCGCAGGTTTCTCTCCTGCTCCTTGAAAGCCATCGCTCCCTCACCCTCGGGAAGTTTATCGCCTCGGCTTTAGCGAGCTTCGAGGACTCAGGATAACTAAATATTTGTGAGGGGGGGTGTGCCCACACGTCCCCTTGCTTCTCGTGGGTCAGTGCCAAGGGAATGGGCACAGTGGGAGGGTACGGTAATGGAGCGGAGTCATTGCCCCCCCCCCCACCCACCACCGAACGCGGGACCCTTACCACTTGCTTTAACCTGGAGGTGATGTCCTGGGTGAACTGAGTGTAGGGGGGGTTGGTCCTGACCCCCTCCCGGGTAAACACTCGGATGTAGCTGTGTCGGTGAGTCTCTGGGTCCGTCAGTTCACCGTAATCCTTCATGTGTCCGCACACCCGCTCCAGCAACTCAATGAGGAACGCTTCTGACCGGGCGTAGGGAATCTGGAGGAGGTGGACCGACAGGGGTTGTTGGGGTGGGGGGGTTGGGGTTGGGAGAAAGGAGAGTGAGATACAATCCCCCTCACCATGTGTCTCCCACCAAACAGCCTCCACCGCCCCCCCCCAGCCAATCTCATCCCAAACCCTTCAGCCCTCCTGCTAGCCCCATCCCCACGTCACTGATAGCCTCTAATCTCCCTCAGCAGCCCCATCAAACCTCTCCATTTTATTCCCAAACCCTTCAGCCCATCTCCCAAACCGTCCCCCCACCACCACCGTTCTCCTCCATCTCATGATTCACTGCTCTTTACCATCCATCCATCCACCATAGCTCCTTGAAAGTGGGGAGGCAGGTAGACGGGGCGGTGAGGGAGGTGTGGGGTACGCTCGCCTTTATGGGTCAGTGCGTTGGGTACAGGGAATCGGGAGGGTCGTGTCGGGGCTGTACAGGGAGTCGGTCAGGGCCGCTTTGGGAATACTGCATTCGATCCCGGTCTCCCTGCTACAGGAAGGGCGTTGTGATTGGGGTCAGGAAGGATTTACTGGGATGTTGGAGGGTTCAAGCTACAGGGAGGGGCTGGGGCTGTTTTCCCCGGAGCGTCGGAGGCTGGGGGGGGGGGGGGTGACCTTATAGAGGTTTATAAAACCATGAGGGGGGCATGGGTAGGGTGAATAGACAAGGTCTTTACCCCCAGGGGGTGGAGGAACCTAAAACCAGAAGGTTATAGGTTTAAGGTGAGGGGAGGGGAAGGGGTTTAAAGTGAGGGGGGGAAGGAACCTGAGGGGGCAACATTTTCACACAGAGGGTGGTGCGTGTGCGGGACGAGCTGCCAGAGGGAGTGGGTGGGGGCTGGGACAGCGACAACATTTAAAAGGCGTCTGGGTGGGGACGTGGATAGGAGGGGGTTAGAGGGATAGGGGGCCGAATGCTGGGAAATGGGGACTGGATTAATTTAGGGTATCTGGGTCAGCACAGGCAGGAATGGACTGACGGGTCTGTTTCTGGGCTGTACATTCCCCCAAAACGTACACCACCATCCCCCAACCACCAACCCCCCAACCATTGCCCTACCGCAGGCTCTTCAGTATGGGGTGGTTAGTCAGGACGTGGGAAGGGGCTATGAGGGATTGAGGGAGGGAGTTACATGTGAGTGGGCAATTGGATGTAGAGGTGGGGGTCAGGACTCAGGATTGATGTGGGAGGTCATGCAGAGGCAGCCATGGACGGCGATGGGGCTGGGGGGGTGGTGGTGGGGGGAGGTGGGGTTGGGTTCGTGGAAGCACATACCGTAGTGGCCACGGGGTGCCCGTTCTCGTCCAGGTAGTAGGATCCTGTCTCGATCACCTTCATGGGATCCACCTGAGAGATCTCCCAGTCTAACTCATCAACCAGGGCCCGGCAAGCTGCAGAGAGAGAGAGAGAGAGAGTTGGGGGGGGACGTGAGAGACTCTTGGGGTTGGGGTCCCTAGGGGTGGTGGACGAGGCGTTCCATTGGGATGGCGAGAGTATATTTGTGGGGGGGGGGTTAGGGAGGTGTGGGGTGAGGGAGTGTTTGGGGCTGAGGGTGGGCTTGGGGGTGAATCAGGAAGGGGTGAAGGGGCTACTGGGAGGTGGAGGGGAGGGAGGAGGGTCATGGCAGGGTGGAGGGCCTGAGGGGCAAATGGGGGATCAGGAGGGGGTTGGGCACATGGAGAAGGTTCTGGGGAAAGTGAAGAGGGTGTTTGTGGATCCCCGTGGGGGGGGGGGGGGGCGATGAACATTTCATTAACATGTTGAAAACGGGACGGGGGGGGTCAGGCAATTCAGCCCCTCGCATCTGCTACCTCATTCAATGGGATTGTGGCCGATAATCCAACTCAGAACCCTGCTTCTTCCCCTTCCCCCCCCCCGCAATCTGTCACACCCCCCCCCGATCCCTGTCTCACACCCCCCCCGATCCCTGTCACAAACCCCCCCCGATCCCTGTCACACACCCCCCCCGATCCCTGTCACAAACCCCCCCCGATCCCTGTCACACACCCCCCCCCGATCCCTGTCACACACTCCCCCCCGATCCCTGTCACACACCCCCCCGATCCCTGTCTCACACTCACCCCCGATCCCTGTCACACACCCCCCCGATCCCTGTCTCACACTCACCCCCGATCCCTGTCTCACACTCCCCCCCGATCCCTGTCACACACCCCCCCGATCCCTGTCTCACACTCACCCCCGATCCCTGTCACACACCCCCCCGATCCCTGTCTCACACTCACCCCCGATCCCTGTCACAAACCCCCCCGATCCCTGTCTCACACTCACCCCCGATCCCTGTCACAAACCCCCCCGATCCCTGTCTCACACTCACCCCCGATCCCTGTCTCACACTCACCCCCGATCCCTGTCACAAACCCCCCCGATCCCTGTCACACCCCCCCCGATCCCTGTCTCACACTCACCCCCGATCCCTGTCACAAACCCCCCCGATCCCTGTCTCACACTCACCCCCGATCCCTGTCTCACACTCACCCCCGATCCCTGTCACAAACCCCCCCGATCCCTGTCACACACCCCCCCGATCCCTGTCTCACACTCACCCCCGATCCCTGTCACAAACCCCCCCGATCCCTGTCTCACACTCACCCCCGATCCCTGTCACAAACCCCCCCGATCCCTGTCACACACCCCCCCGATCCCTGTCTCACACTCACCCCCGATCCCTGTCACAAACCCCCCCGATCCCTGTCACACACCCCCCCGATCCCTGTCTCACACTCACCCCCGATCCCTGTCACAAACCCCCCCGATCCCTGTCTCACACCCCCCCGATCCCTGTCTCACACTCACCCCCGATCCCTGTCACAAACCCCCCCGATCCCTGTCACACACCCCCCCGATCCCTGTCTCACACTCACCCCCGATCCCTGTCACAAACCCCCCCGATCCCTGTCTCACACCCCCCCCGATCCCTGTCTCACACTCACCCCCGATCCCTGTCTCACACCCCCCCCGATCACTGTCACAACCCCCCCGATCCCTGGCACACACACCCCCGATCCCTGTCACACACCCCCCCGATCCCTGTCTCACACTCACCCCCGATCCCTGTCACACCCCCCCCCGATCCCTGTCACACACCCCCCCGATCCCTGTCTCACACTCACCCCCGATCCCTGTCACACACCCCCCCGATCCCTGTCTCACACTCACCCCCGATCCCTGTCACACACCCCCCCCGATCCCTGTCACACCCCCCCCCCGATCCCTGTCACACACCCCCCCCCGATCCCTGTCTCACACTCACCCCCGATCCCTGGCACACACACCCCCGATCCCTGTCACACACCCCCCCGATCCCTGTCTCACACTCACCCCCGATCCCTGTCACAAACCCCCCCGATCCCTGTCACACCCCCCCCCCGATCCCTGTCACACACCCCCCCCCGATCCCTGTCTCACACTCACCCCCGATCCCTGGCACACACACCCCCGATCCCTGTCACAACCGTCCCGTCCCCCCCGATCACTGTCACACCCCACCTCCCCCCCCGGTGGCAGAGAATTTTACAGGGTCACCTCCCCTACTCTCAGGGTGAAGACATTTCTCAGTCCCAACCCACCTCCTGTGACCCCCACCCCGTTGCTTTGGTTCACTCCGAGCCCCCCCCCCCCCACCTTTGCTCTCTCTCTCTCTCTTACAGCTGGGGGGTACAATTTCAACTTCACATCCTTGCTCTTGTGCCCTGTGCTGCTACTAATGAGCTAATGTGTCGAAATGATGCACAGATTTAAATAAAAATCTCATGATTTCCCCTTTTGAGGGACCAACAAAACCAATAGACCCCGGTCCCTATTATTTCTGAGACAATAAACCCCGCCAGTAAGGATTTCGTTTTATCAGTCCTGACCCCGCTAATGGTCACACATCAAGCTCACGCAGTGCGTCCAAGGTGGATCTCTAAAGGTGATCTCAGAGTCCTTCAGGAATCTCCCAATTCCTGTCTCTCAGTACAACAGTGCTCAGTCTGATAGTCCCAGTATTTCTGTGTTAGCGAGTGCACTTGCAGGAGGATTGCCTGCCTCTCCTTCCACCTCACTCCGTCTCAATCAACTCCAAGTGCCCTATCTGCTCTCCCTCCTCAGGGCATACAACACACAAACAGCCACGTCTTGGTCCAATATAATGAGATATAACGGGAACTGCAGATGCTGGAGAATCCAAGATAACAAAGTGTGAAGCTGGATGAACGCAGCAGGTCAAGCAGCATCTCAGGAGCACAAAAGCTGACGTTTCGGGCCTAGACCCTTCATCAGAGAAAGCTTGGTCCAATACTGACCACGTTCCCAAACTGAACCAGTCCCACCC
Source organism: Stegostoma tigrinum (assembly GCF_030684315.1). Lineage (NCBI taxonomy): Eukaryota > Metazoa > Chordata > Chondrichthyes > Orectolobiformes > Stegostomatidae > Stegostoma > Stegostoma tigrinum. The sequence goes on along the minus strand of NW_026728211.1, from coordinate 89,355 downwards.
CTGCCAGCTCCTGGCCCATCTCCCTCCAAACCCTTGCCCTGCCCATGTCCTTATCCAAATGTCCTTTTAAACGCTGTAACTGTACCCACCCACCCACTGCTCCCTCAGGAAGCTCATTCCTCACACGGACCCCCCCCCCCCCTCCCCGACCGTGTGAAAAAAATTACTCACTGTGTTCTTTTGAAACCTTTCCCCTCTCACCTTAAAAACATGTCCCTTAGTGTTGAACCCCACCGCCCCCCCCCACCCCGGGAGAAGACCCCTGCCATCCACCTTATCAAGCCCCTCATGAGTTTATAAACCTCTATAAGGCCACCCCCTCAGCCGCCGATGGTTCAGCGAAAAATGTCCCAGTCTATTTTCATTACACAAACCCCTCCGTTCCCAGCCACATCCTGGCAAATCTCCCCCGAACCCCTCTCCAGTTTAATAACATCCTCCCTGTATCGGGGAGACCAGAACTGGACACAGATTCTCCAGGAGAGGCCTCACCAACGTCCCCGGTACAACCCCACAACGTGACGTCCCCAGCTCCTACACTCACAGGGTCTGAGCGATGAAGGTGAGTGCGCCCCAGGCCTCCTTCCCCGCCCTGTCTACCTCTGCAGCAAGTTTGATGTGACAGAATGCTTCCTACACTCAGGAGCATTTATCCAATCATGTTGCTTTATTAACCGTCCCCGCGGAGTGGCCACTGCTCAGGCGAGGTGGGCCGATCTCCAGCTGAGCCACACCTTGTTGCCCACCCTGGCCTGGAAGAACTACCTTACAACGATGCGACGCTCCCCCTCTGTTCTCCTGCGAGTCTTTCAGAGAACGGTGATCACAATCAGCTTCAGCTTGGTTCAAGAACATGTAGCCCCTGGTCAATTTTTAAACAGGCCGCCAATCCACCACCAGCTTCCAAGGGAGTCAGGCCCATTCCATATGTGGGGAAAAAACTTTTCAGGAAATTGAGGCTAGGCTGGGGCGGGAGGCGGCGCCGTTTTCCCTGGAACATCTGAGACCGGACCTTATAGAGGCTTATAACGTTGAGGGGCATGGCCAGGGGGTGGCGGTGGGAATACTAATCTCCATTCCACATGGATAAGGGAAACCTCCAATTCGACTGGGCACAACACCAGGATCCCGGGACCGGCCAAGCAGAGGCAGGCACAGGAATTCCGAGATGCGTGGCCCTCCTCGAAATCCATTAATAAACGCAAAGAACTCGACCCCACTACGAAGGAAACCTGGAAGTGAGGCAGTCCACCCCAATGGACCCCGGAGTTTAAAACCCAGCGGGGGGGGGGGGGAGGGAACACACCGACGCTTCATCGGAGGCCGCACTGAGGATGCTACCTCGGCAACGAAACGTCTGCGGAACGGCAAACCAGCTCGGCGAGCCGACCAACCTCAACGTTTGGATCGGTCCAGGAGTAGGAAATGTTTGAAGGGATTTGGGCCGGGAGTGGGCAAGTAAGCTGAGGGGGCTCAGGAAAGATGAACCAGGGCTGGAGGGTTTGATAATGAAATGTGAGGCTGGATGAACACAGCAGGCCAAGCAGCATCTCAGGAGCACAAAAGCTGACATTTCGGGCCTAGACCCTTCATCAGAGAGAATGAATGAAGGGTCGAGGCCCGAAACGTCAGCTTTTGTGCTCCTGAGATGCTGCTTGGCCTGCTGTGTTCATCCAGCCTCACATTTTATTATCTTGGAATTCTCCAGCATCTGCAGTTCCCATTATCTCTGGAGGGTTTGAGTCGTGAGGGGAGGCTGGGGCATCGGAGGCCAAGGCGGGGGGGGGGGGGGGGTGACCTTACAGAGGTTTATAAAACCATGAGGGGGGCATGGATAGGGCGAATGGACGAGGTCTTCATCCCCCCCTCCCACCCACCAAGGTGAGGGGGAGTCCAAAACCAGAGGGGCATAGGTTTTAGGTGAGGGGGGGGATAGGGAGCTGAGGGGGTAACATTTTCACACAGAGGGTGTGTGGAACGAGCTGCCAGAGGGAGTGGGTGGGGGCTGGGACAGGCGTATAGAAGACATCTGGGTCAGTATGTGAACAGGGAAGGGGTTTGGAGGGAGATGGAGCAGGCAAGGTGGCACGGGTTTACACATCAGGGACAGGTCGGACCAAAGTTTCTGTGCTGTCCAACTCTACGAAAGAGACTGAATCCTTTCCACCCACCCACCTCCAATCCTGTGGGTGTTTGTCAGCGTTTGCCCCTAGGGTGGCTCCTCAAAGCTGCCGAAGACCCCAGTCACCTCTGTCCCCGGCTGACGATTTCCTAACAACCTTTAGGCCTGAATTTGGAACCCTGCTCGGTCTGCACTGGTAGCCAGATACCTCTTTTAAAAAGAAGGCAAACGAGGGAGCTGCATTCCCGTAGCATGCCAGCCCTCCACGAGACATACAACGCTGATGGTGGGGTGGAGGGGGCTGTGCCACTGCCTTGAGCCAGGGGACGTGACAGACAGTTTGCACACATCAAGGTCCCATGAACAACACATACCGAAGGCAAGCAGGCTTTGCTGTGACCTGTCGCATCAATGCTGACCCTGGGGACACCGGAAGGAGCTGATACCACCCCCCCAACCACCCTACACCCTCCTCCCCGACCAACTCCTCTTCCTCCCTGCATGGAGGGATTCAAATCATCCGGACCACATCACTTTGGCCCATCGAGTCCGCACTGACAAAATACTATCCCACTCCTTAACCAGCTCTCCCTCCCCCACCCCGTTTTCTCCTCCAGCCCCATTAATGGAAGGACGTAACAAATGCCCCTCCCTGACCCTTCTGTCACTCGTGGGACGGGGGTGTTGCTGGCCGGGCCCTGCATTTATTGCCCTCCCCTCCTCGAGAAGGTGTGGGGGGGTGGGGGAGAGCTGACTTCTTGAATCGCTGCAGCCCGCCTGCTGTGGGTTGTGACCGCCCCCCCCAATTAGGGAGGGAAATCGAGGGATTCTGACCCAGGGACAGTGCTGATATATTTACAATTCGGGATGGAGATGGGCTCAGAGGGGAACTTGCAGAGGTGGGGGTGGCGGTGAGGGTGGTGCTCCCATATGGATGTTTTGTGGATGTGGGGCCAACCAAGTGGGCTGTTCTGTCCCTGGATGGTGTTGAGCTTCTTATGTGTTGTAGGAGCTGCCCCCATCCAGGGGCAAGTTGGGGGGGGAGTATTCCATCACACTCCTGACCTGAGCCCTGTAGATGGTGGGTAGAGGCTCTGAGGAGTCAGGAGGTGAGGTACTGCAGAATTCCCAGCCTCTAGCCTGCTCCTGTAGTCACTGTGTTTATGTGGTGAGTCCAGTTGAGTTTCTGGTCAATGGTAACCCCCAGGATGTGTTATTTGGGGGCTGGGGTGGGGGATTCAGCGATGGTAACACCATTGAATGTCAAGGGATGATGGTTAGATTGTCTCTTAGTGGTGATGGTCACAGCCTGGCATTTGCATGGAGCGAATGTCACTGGCCACTCGTCAGCCCAAGCCTGCATATTGTCCAGATCTTGTTGCATGTGAGCACGGACTGCTTCAGTATCTGATGAGGCAGCTGAAGGTGATGAGGCTGAGGACACGAGCCCGAAGGAGTCCTGTACACGTGCTAGCTGACCTCCAACAACCGTGGCTACCTGCCGATGTGCCAGGGATAACTCCAACCACCGGAGAGTTTGCCCTAACCCTCATCAGCTCTACACTTCGCACTGACCCCTCCCTTTCCCTGGAACCACACGAGGTAAAACACCTGCCCCTGCACCCCCCTCCTCCTCTCGCCTCCATCCAAGGTCCCAACCAATCCAGTAGAACCTCATCTACTGTATGCATTGCTCCTGATGTGTTCTCCTCTATACTGGGGAGACCAAGTGCAGACTTGGCGGTCATTTTGTGGAGCGTCCGCACTCCGCACACACAAACCAGCCCAACCTTCCAGTTGCCATCCTCTTGAACTCCCCCACCGCACCCCCCTGCCCCGCCACTCCCCGATGACATGTCTATCCTTGGCCTTCTCCACTGCCAGAGTGGGGCCAAACATAAACTAGATGAACATCTGATGTTTCACCCTGGAACCTTACAGCCCAGTGGCCCCAACATTGACTTCACCAGCTTCAAAAATCCGTCCACCCCCAATCTTACCCCAAGTCCAGCTCTCCCCCACCCGACTGGAGCTAACCTGCCCATCTTCCTACTCACCAGTCTGCTCCACCCTTCCCACTGACCAATCACAATAACCCCCCCTACCTGCATCCACCCATCACCATCCCACCTACCCTTCTGCCAGTAACCCCCCCCAATTTATTTAATTGTTTATGGGCTTCCCCCCTCCGCCAGTCCTGACAAAGGGTTCCAGCCCGAAACATTGACTTTCCCTGCTCCTCGGGTACCGACTGGCCGGCTGCGCTTTTCCAGCTCCACATTTATTGGCTCCCAGCATCTGCAGTCCTGACTGTCTCCAACCCGCTGATCCCAGTTTCGCTAGGGCTCCCTGACGCCACACTCGGTCGATGCAGCCCCTGATGTCAAGGGCTGTCACTCTCGCCTCACCGTCTGGAATTCCTCTCCTTTCTCCATGTTTGAACCGAGGCCGTAACGAGGTCAGGAGCTGAGTGGCCCTGGCGAGACCCGAACTGGGCATCGCTGAGCGGGTTATTGCTGAGACAGGTGCTGTGTGTTTGACGGGACCTCCTCTCGCTTCACTTTTTATAGGGCTGGGTGTTTTCCAATCTCAGCTACTCTCGCAGACACAGCCTTCCAGGTTAAAGGATGTCCTCAAATCCTCCTGCCTTTCACCTTAAAACGATGCTCTCCCCTTGTCACTGGCCCTTTCCCCGAGGAGAACAGTACCTTCCTGTATTCCCCTCTGTCCATGCCCCTCCTAATCATATCACAGGTTCCCCAACAACACCGCACCCCCTCAGCCTTCTCTGCTCTAAAGAAAACAGACGAAGTCTATCCAGCCTCTCCCTCACCATCCCAGGTCAGACAGCTTTGTGCTGACTCTCCTCCAGCGTGACCACATCCTTCCCGTAACACAGAGATACAGCACTCCAGCTGCGGCCTGACTGAAATCCTGTACAGCTCCAACATCACCCACCCCACTCTTACCATCAATGCCATAAAAGTGATTAAGACCATAAGACATAGCAGTGGATGTAAGGCCATTCAGGCCATCGAGTCCACTCAGCCATTTCAATCATGGCTGATGGGCATTTCAACTCCCACTGTAAGCCCGTCCCAAAACGATACATGGGCACAAACACCAGTTCACTCACCTCCACAGTACAGATCAGCAGACCGCCTGGCCAGGCAGGAACCTGGGCACAAAGTGACCACGAGAATCAGATACAGGGCCGTTCGAATGAAGCTCATTGTTGTGTTCGGTTAATCGGTCACTTCTGGGACACCCGCGACACCCTGAATACGGAATTCAGGAAATTCACTGCCAAGTTACGATGACAAGGGAGTGCCATGCTGCGCTGTTGGAGTGTCGGGGCCGGGGCGCTGTCAGAGGGTCGGGGCCGAGGGAGCGGGCGCTGTCGGAGGGTCGGGGCCGAGGGAGCGGGCGCTGTCAGAGGGTCGGGGCCGAGGGAGCGGGCGCTGTCGGAGGGTCAGGGCCGAGGGAGCGGGGCGCTGTCGGAGGGTTGGGACCGAGGGAGTGGGGCGCTGTCAGAGGGTCGGGGCCGAGGGAGCGGGCGCTGTCGGAGGGTCGGGGCCGAGGGAGCGGGGCGCTGTCGGAGGGTCGGGGCCGAGGGAGCGGGCGCTGTCGGAGGGTCGGGGCCGAGGGAGATGGAGAAGTGCAGAGCAGAAGTGGGGGAAAGAGGAGATCGGGAAGGAAAAAGAGAGGGAAGTGGGTTGGAGGAGAGTGGAACGGGACGAGAGGAGAGCAGAAGGGGGTCTAAGTAGAGTGAAAGTGGGGGAGAGGGGAGAGGAGAGCGAAGAGGGGGAAAGGGGAGAGGAGATCGACGGGGGAGAGTGAAGGCAGGGAAAGTAGAGCGGAAGGGGGAGAAATAGAGCAGAAGGAGGGGATAGGAGAGTGAAGAGGGGAGGAGAGGAGAGCGAAGCAGTGGGAGAGGGGAGAGGAGAGTGAAGAGGGGGGAAGGGGAGAGGAGAGCGAGGGGGGGGGAATAGAGCAGAAGAGGGGAAAGTAGAGCAGAAGGGGGAGAAATAGAGCAGAAGGAGGGGAGAGGAGAGCGATGAGGGGGGAAAAGGAGAGGAGATCGAAGGGGGGAAAGGGGAGAGGAGACCGGAGCGGGGGAAAGTAGGGTGAAACGGGGGTAAGTAGAGCAGAAGGAGGGGAGAGGAGAGCGGGGGGGGTGGGGGGGAGAGTCCACCTCAGTGTGGTGAAGACTAACACTTGTGTCTCCACCACCACCCACTGGTCATCGCCCAGTTGCTGTGTGTGGGATCTTGCTGTGCGCAGATTAAGCTGCTTCCCCCCCCTACCTTATGTGACGAGTCACTCCAAAGATCTCACACACAATAAAAAACATAATCATTCACCGATCTGAGAGGGGTCTCTGAGATCCCAGGTTCAAAACACATAAACAACAGCAACAACAGAATGATATGAACAGACTTAAGGTGTGGAGCTGGATGAACACAGCAGGCCAGGCAGCATCAGAGGAGCAGGAAGGCTGACGATTCGGGCCTGGACCCTATTTATTGCAGAACCTTCGCCCCCCTCCCCCATTTCTGAAGGAGGGTTAAGACCTGAAACATCAGCTTTCCTGCCCCTCTGATGCTGCCTGGCCTGCTGTGTCCATCCAGCTCCACACCGTGTTATCTCAGCTTCTCCAGCATCTGCAGTTCCTGGTATCTCTCAGACCTCAGGTCTTCCTGAGCCTCCACAGGGCAGCCCGGCCAAGCCTCCGCCTGTCCCTCCCCACCAGCCCCCTTCCTGGCTCCAAACCCGGAGAGAGTTAGAGAGGAGACCGGGAGAAGGAGATGCAGTAACTTTTATTTTCAGTCTTGGGGATGCATTTGGTCGAACACGCCCGCAGAGGCCGGGGAGAGGTCCCAGCAAAGTGGCTGTGGGAACTAAACAGGATGGACTCTCTTCCCCGGCCCCCCACCCCCACCCCCCACCAAACATCTCAGTTTAAAACAAACAAAAGAATCCCTTCAGCAGGAGAGAGAGAGACACACAAGCAGAACTGTTCAGTTTAACCCAGCGTGTGAGATTACCAGACTCTGAAAACTTTTATTTTGAGGGGGGGGATATGTTTGGGAGAGTGAAAATTCCCAAAGGCAGACGGAAGGTGTAAAGGGGGAGGGGGCAATGCTGTATTTTTTTGTTTAACACCCTACCCCCCCCCCGCAATATTTCTCTCTCTCTGTGCCTGGGGGTGGGGGATCCCCCTGGATTTGTTACTCTCGCAACTGGATACATTGCACGAAAAGTTACATTGATCAGCCGGGAATTCCCTTCCTCTCTGCAGACCCTGTACAGTCCAGCACCCCAGCCCAACCCCCACCCCCCAGGAGTTGGGGGGGGGGGGCAAATCCAACACCGCCCCCCCCCCCCATTCTCTCCCTTCACTCTTACCTCTCTCTCAGGCCTGCCCTTTCTCATGTGTCCTTTCCCCTTCTCTCTCTCTCTCCCTATGGGAAGGAGGGATTTGCAGGAAAGATTCCTGTTCCTGCGTGGCAGATCATTTCCACGTGAACAGGCTCCGACAGGAGGGGAGGGGAGGGGGGTGGGGGGGGGAGTAGGCCGTTCAGCCCCTCTAGACCCCCCACCCCACCCCGGTGCCTGGCTCACATCTTCACCCAGGCTCCCTCTCCCCCCACCCCCCCTCCCACCACCAAATACACAAACTCGTCTCATTTATCGTCAGAAGTCAAACTGCAGGAAGGATGGATGGTTGGTTCGGCGGGGAGGGGACGCAGCTGCATTTATACAGCGCCTGTGTGTTGGGGAGGGGGTGGATTTGGAGGCGTGCTGTCACCGAGAGGGAAAGTCTTTCGACGGACCGAAGAGCCTCCACCGCCCGGTCCCTGCCGAGGTCCCACAGCGCCTCGGGCTCCGCTCTTGGGATCGTGCTGTGTACATCCTTCTGTGGCAACCCCCCCACCCCCAACTCGCCCCATCACACCCCCCCCCCCGCAAAACCCCCGGGCAGAACCAAAACCCCCTCAGGCTGGCGGCTGGGTGGGGTCAAGATCATTCCCCCCCCCCCACCCCAACACGGGAATAGATACCACATCCTCCAATGTGGCTGCCATCGGCTGCCCCGAGAGACCTGGAGGCCATTCAGCCCCTCTCCCCCCCGTTTGCCTCTCCCACCTCGCTTTGCTGAACGCGTCTGGCCTAACCCCCGCACCCCCTCCTCACCACCACCCCATCCCTCCCTCTCAGAGAGATCCCTGTGGTCTCAACCATTCAATCCAATCCCCCTGGATTCCAGAGGGTATGCCTGAGAGAGTGGGAGTGGGGGGGGGGTACATCCTGTGGGTGAGCTGGGAGTGTATTGGGCTGGGATGCTTTTAGGGGGCGATGGAGATCGGACTCGGGAGCTCTTTCCAGATCCAGGACTCTCACGGTGGGCCCAATGGCCTCCTGTAACTGCATAAGCCAATGGCCTTAAAAATACATCGATCCTGCGGCTACGAGGAGGGGGCCAGAGGCTGGGAATCCTGCAGCAAGTAACTCCCGTCCTGACTCCCTGCGCCCGCACCCACTGCCCCCCTCAAACTCGCCTGGACGGGGCACGGCTCCAACAACGCTCGCTTGAGAAGCCCCGACACTGTCCGGGGACAGAGCACGGTCCCCCCCGTCCCCTCAGCCATCAACCCCTCCCCCACCGAGGCACAGCCGCAGCAGTGTGTACCCTCTACGAGACGCGCCGCAGCGACTCTCCGAGGCTCCTCCGACCGATGACACCTTTGGAACCCGACACCCCCCCCCCCCCCCCCACCCTCAGCAGAGAGGCGGCGGCGGGGGGTGCAGACACAGCAGAGAGAACCATCACCCCACATATTCCGCCGGCCCCCGATATGGGCCATTCGCTGTCTCTGGGTGAATATCGTGGAACACTCCTTCCCTGATGGCGCTATGTCCCCTAAACACACACACTCACACACACACACACACTCACACACACACACACACACTCACACACACACACACACACGCACACTCACACACACACACGCACACTCACACACACACACACACGCACACACACACACACATGCACACTCACACACACACACACACATGCACACACACACACACACATGCACACACATGCACACGCACACACACACACACACACGCGCACACACACACACGCACGCACTCACACACACGCGCACACACACACACACGCACACACACACACGCACACGCACGCACGCGCACGCGCGCATACACTGACACACACACACGCACGCACACGCACATGCACACACACACGCACACAGACACACGCACACGCGCACACACACACACGCACACACATGCACTCACACGCGCACACACGCACTCACACACACACACATGCTCACACTCACACACGCGCACACACACAGTATCGGGGGTGGGGGGGATCGCAGCAGTTCAAGCAGGCAGCTCACCACCACACACACCCCCCCACCTTCTCCAGGGGAGGGGTATAAATGCTCGCTACCAGGCAATCCCCTCATCAGAAACAGGAGCAGGCCATTTAGCCCCTCAAGCCTGCCTCCCTTTCCATAACATTGTGGCCGATCCGACATTCCTCACATCCGCCCTCTTCCACGGATTCCCCGACTGATCAGGAATCTCTCTATCGCAGCCTTCAATATACACAAGGACTCTCTCCCCACTGACAGATCCCTGTGACAAGGCTCTCCAAAGACCCACAACCCTCTGAGCGAAGAAATTCCTCCTCATCTCAGTCTTAGGTCGGCACCTTTACTCTGAGGCTGTTCCCCCCCTCCCCGGTCCCAGACCCTCCCGTTAGGGGAAGCACCCTCTCAGCATTGACCCTGTCTAACCCAGATATGACTCAATGAGATCACCTCTCATTCTCCTCAACTCCAATCTTGTGAAGGAAAGGAAAAAGAGAAATATATTTTATGTTCTATGTCAATGTATCAGTTCAGCCACCATGAGTCGGACAGGCCAGGCTTGATGGGCTGAATGGCCTTATAATTATCTATAGGTGCGAAGATATTCGATGGCATTTCATTGCTTAATTTTTAGTCATCAATACAAAGGGAGTCACTTGGAATTTGAGAAATCTTGCTAACGTCTCACCTCAATCAGACCCAGGGAGTCAATCTCTGGTTTAATGATCGCAGCAGGAAATTTACACAGTAAGTGAAATCAGGTCCGACCAACCGATTGCTGAGCGATTGATCGCGCAGACTATCCCAGCGATACAAATCAGACCATGCCGGGGACGGTGGGGTCCAGACTCTGATCTAATGATCACAATCAGCCCCAAGAAATCAGGGATAGAATCATCACAGTCAGGCTCAAGCAATCAACTAGAAATGGTCAAATCGAAGTCAGACTCAGGCAATCCGTCAGAGGTAGAATAATCACAAATCAGACTTGAGCAATCGATTAGCAATGGTACGATTAAAATCAGATTTGAGCAATCGATTAGCAATGGTACGATTAAAATCAGATTCGAGCAATCGATTAGCAACGGTACGATTAAAATCAGATTCGAGCAATTGATTAGCAATGGTAGATTGAAATAAGGCTCCAGCAATCGATTAGCAACGGTACGATTGAAATCAGACTTGAGCAATTGATTAGCAACAGTGCAATTGAAATCAGGCTCCAGCAATTGATTAGCAATGGCACGACTGAAATCAGACTCGAGCAATTGATTAGCAATGGTACAATTGAAATCAGACTCCGGCAATCGATTAGCAACGGTATAATTAAAATCAGACTTGAGCAATCAATTAGCAATGGCATGATTGAAATCAGACTCGGGCAATCCATCAGAGTTGGAATAATCACAAATCAGCTCCTCAATGTTCACAAATCAAGCCTTACCAATCATTGTTTAGCAAATATTTAGCATCCCAAGCTCTGTTCTCTCACTTCATTCACTCGTACTGAACAATCTGCCTGTAAAGCACATCAGACAACACCTCACACTGTACGTCGGTACCTGACTGTAGTAAATCCAAACAAATCAATCATTCAACCATGGAATAGTCACAATTTAGGCTCAAGCAATGGATTAGCAATAAATGATTGGAATCAGACTCAGGCATTCATTCAGGGAGAGAGAGGATAATCACAAATCAGTCTCGATCAGTTGATGAACAGTCAGAAATCAGTCTCGAGCAATGAATTGGAACTCACGACCAGAGGGTGAGCAGTTGATGACAGCTCTGGAGGTGGGTGGGAGAGGTTCTGGGGGCTGCCTTTGTGCTTCATTCCAATGCAGAGACCTGTCGAGCCGTACACGTGTATCCACCCTGAGCCCCACTGCCCTCACCCTGAGTGGCTGCGAGGAAATGCTCTTCAGTCCTCATGCCAGTGTGCCCCGTACCCATGACCATCACCCTCCCAGTGTGCCCCATACCCATGATAATCACCCTGCCACAGTGCCCCGTACCCATGACCATCACCCTGCCACAGTGCCCCGTACCCATGACCATCACCCTGCCACAGTGCCCCGTACCCATGACCATCACCCTGCCAGTGTGCCCCGTACCCATGACCATCACCCTCCCAGTGTGCCCCGTACCCATGACCATCACCCTGCCACAGTGCCCCGTACCCATGACCATCACCCTCCCAGTGTGCCCCATACCCATGATAATCACCCTGCCAGTGTGCCCCGTACCCATGACCGTCACGCTGCCAGTGTGCCCCGTACCCATGACCATCACCCTGCCAGTGTGCCCCGTACCCATGACCATCACCCTGCCAGTGTGCCCCGTACCCATGACCATCACATTGCCAGTGTGCCCCGTACCCATGACCGTCACCCTGCCAGTGTGCCCCGTACCCATGACCATCACCCTGCCAGTGTGCCCCGTACCCATGACCGTCACGCTGCCAGTGTGCCCCGTACCCATGACCATCACCCTGCCAGTGTGCCCCGTACCCATGACCATCACCCTGCCAGTGTGCCCCGTACCCATGACCGTCACGCTGCCAGTGTGCCCCGTACCCATGACCATCACCCTCCCAGTGTGCCCCATACCCATGATAATCACCCTGCCAGTGTGCCCCGTACCCATGACCATCACCCTGCCAGTGTGCCCCGTACCCATGACCATCACCCTGCCACAGTGCCCCGTACCCATGACCATCACCCTGCCACAGTGCCCCGTACCCATGACCGTCACGCTGCCAGTGTGCCCCGTACCCATGACCATCACCCTGCCAGTGTGCCCCGTACCCATGACCATCACCCTGCCAGTGTGCCCCGTACCCATGACCGTCACGCTGCCAGTGTGCCCCGTACCCATGACCATCACCCTGCCAGTGTGCCCCGTACCCATGACCATCACCCTGCCAGTGTGCCCCGTACCCATGACCGTCACGCTGCCAGTGTGCCCCGTACCCATGACCATCACCCTCCCAGTGTGCCCCATACCCATGATAATCACCCTGCCAGTGTGCCCCGTACCCATGACCATCACCCTGCCAGTGTGCCCCGTACCCATGACCATCACCCTGCCACAGTGCCCCGTACCCATGACCATCACCCTGCCAGTGTGCCCCGTACCCATGACCATCACCCTGCCAGTGTGCCCCGTACCCATGACCATCACCCTGCCACAGTGCCCCGTACCCATGACCATCACCCTGCCAGTGTGCCCCGTACCCATGACCATCACCCTGCCAGTGTGCCCCGTACCCATGACCATCACCCTGCCACAGTGCCCCGTACCCATGACCATCACGCTGCCAGTGTGCCCCGTACCCATGACCATCACCCTGCCAGTGTGCCCCGTACCCATGACCATCACCCTGCCACAGTGCCCCGTACCCATGACCATCACCCTGCCAGTGTGCCCCGTACCCATGACCATCACCCTGCCAGTGTGCCCCGTACCCATGACCATCACATTGCCAGTGTGTCCCATATCCATGACCGTCACCCTGCCAGTGTGCCCTGTACCCATGACCGTCACCCTGCCAGTGTGCCCTGTACCCATGACCGTCACGCTGCCAGTGTGCCCTGTACCCATGACCGTCACGCTGCCAGTGTGCTCCATACCCATGACCATCACCCTGTCAGGGTGCTCTGTGCTGAACTAGCCCTGGCCCAGACCTGTCCCCCAGGAGGGCGGGATGTTGTGGTTATAGGTGGTAAGAGCTGGGGTTTTCTGGTTGCCAACAGGCAGGGACGAAGAGGGGAGAACTGCTGGGGGCCATAATCCAAAACCAACCCCTTCCCCGCCTGGGGCTCACGGGCTCCTGCCCTGGTTACCTTGGAAACAGTCCTGGAGGAACTGGACGACGGTTTTCTGAAGGTGCATGTGGTTCCTCTTCAGCCTGAAGATATGATCTTCATCCAGGTAAATCTGGGGAAGCGAGGGAACAGGGTCGGGGTCGGGGGGGGGGAGGAGACTGTGGCGAGGGGAGGGGGCTTAGGGAGGGGGGCAGGGCAGGGATCAGACAGTGCAAGCCGTTGGGTAAATTCTGTATATCACCAGTGGCTGTGAACTCTCACCACGCACTGGGGCCCTCCCCCTTATCACCAGGGTCCCCACCCAGTCCCCCTGAGTTCCCTCCCATTCCCCCCCACCCCGTGTCTCCCCACTCCCCGTGTCTCCCCTTACACCCATCTCTCCCTACTCCCCATCCGTGTCTCACCACACCCCGCAAACCGCAGTGTCTCCCCCCACCCTCTGTGTCTCCCCACTCCACCAGTGTCCTCCCCACTCCACCAGTGTCCTCCCCACTCCCCCCTGTTTCCTCCCCAATCCTCCGGCTCTCCCCACTCCCCCAGTGACTCCCCACTCCCAAATCTCTCCCCACTCCGCCAGTGTCTCCCCACTCCACCAGTGTCCTCCCCACTCCACCAGTGTCCTCCCCACTCCCCCCTGTTTCCTCCCCACTCCTCCGGCTCTCCCCACTCCCCCAGTGTCTCCCCACTCTCCCTATCTCTCCCCACTCCCCCGACTCTCCCCGCTCCCCCACTGTCCTCCCCACTCCACCAGTGTCTCCCCACTCCCCCAGTGTCCTCCCCACTCCCCCTGTTTCCTCCCCACTCCCCCGGCTCTCCCCACTCCCCCAGTGTCTCCCCACTCTCCCCACTCCCCCGACTCTCCCCGCTCCCCAAGCGTCCTCCCCGCTCGCCTGTCTCTCCCCACACCCCACCATGTCTCCCCACTCCCCCGTCTCTCCCCACTTCCCCCCACCTTGTCTCCCCACTGCCCCGACTCTCCCCACTCCCCCAGTGTCTCCCCACTCCCCAAGTGTCTCTCCCCACTCCCCCAGTGACCTCCCCACTCCCCTGTCTCTCCCCACTCCCCCCCCCCGTGTCTCCCCACTCCCCCGTCTCTCCCCACTCCCCCATGGTCGTCCCCACTCCCCCCGTCTCACCTCACTCCCCCAGTGTCCTCCCACTCCCCCAGTGTCTCTCCCCACTCCCCCAGTGTCCTCCCCACTCCCCCGTCTCTCCCCACTCCCCCCATCTCTCCTCACTCCCCCAATGTCCTCCCCACCCCCCGCAGTGTCTCCCTACACCCCACCATCTCTCCCCACTCCCCCAGTGTCTCTCCACACTCACCCAGTGTCCTCCCCACTCCCCCAGTGTCCTCCCACTCCCCCAGTGTCCTCCCCACTCCCCCGTCTCTCCCCACTCCCCCCATCTCTCCTCACTCCCCCAATGTCCTCCCCACCCCCTGCAGTGTCTCCCTACACCCCACCATCTCTCCCCACTCCCCCAGTGTCTCTCCACACTCACCCAGTGTCCTCCCCACTCCCCCAGTGTCTCTCCCAACTCCCCCAGTATCTCCTTACTCTCCCCACACACCCGGTGTCACTCCCAGTTCCCTGGCCCCCCTAGGACGGGTGGGTTGGGGGGGGTCTGTAACCATGTGCCCTGGTGCCTGCAGGGTCTAGTTGCTGCTGGTCTTCATCAGCTGCCTCAGGAACTCTGCAGTGTGCTGGAAATGGACCCGAGCCGTCAGAGCAAGGGGCACACATGACAGAAACAGTCACTTCCTCAGCCTGCCACACACACAGCCAAGCTCCTGCCCACTGCACTCCCCCACCCCACCCCACTACTCCCCGCTCACAGTTCCCACCCAAATAACCATCCAGTAACCCCCCACCTCCACCTTCCTCCATTAAACCTGCCTCCACCACGGTTACAAAACGTGCATTCCAGACCCTAACGGGTTCCCACCGCCGGCCCCCACGCCCACCCCCAGAGAAAGAGAGAGAGAGACACGGCCTTACAGTCTGCTGTCCCATGGGCCAACAGAAGCTTGCTCCTGAGCTGATCCACCTCCCCCAGGTTAGAGGCCGCTGCCTGTAATTAAACAACAGTGTGTCAGGGGCAAGGGATGTAGGGGGGTAATTACACCCCCCCCCAGCACCGCTCCAAGACGGGCACACATTCACACAGCGCTCTCTCAGCACTGACCCTCCGACAGCGCCAGCTCCCTCCGACAGCGCCCACTCCCTCAGCACTGACCCTCCAATAGCGCCCGCTCCCTCAGCGCTGACCCTCCGATGGCGCCCTCTCCCTCAGCACTGAACCTCGGACAGCGCCCGATCCTTCGGCCCTGACCCAACATCACCTCCCCGCTCCCTCAGCACTGACCCATCAACAGTACCACGCTGCCTCAGCACTGACCCTCTGACAGAGCCTGCTCCCACAGCACTGACCCTGCAACAGCGCCCGCTCCCTCAGCACTGGCCCTCATAAAGCGCCCGCTCCCTCAGCACTGGCCCTCATAAAGCGCCCGCTCCCACAGCACTTACACTCATACAGCGCCCGCTCCCTCAGCGCTGACCCGCTCCGTCAGCGCTGACCCTCTGACAGCGCCCGCTCCCTCAGCCCTGACCCTCCGACAGTGCCCACTCCCTCAGCGCTGACGATCCGACAGTGCCCGCTCCCAGAGCACTGACCCTCATACAGAGCCCGGTCCCACAGCACAGACCCTCATACAACGCCCACTCCCACAGCACTGACCCTCATACAGCGCCCACTGCCTCAGCACTGACCCTATACAGCGCATACTCACACAGCACTGACCCTCAGTCAGTGCCCACTCACACAGCACTGACCCTCATACCGCGCCTGCTCCCTCAGCACTGACCCTCATACCGCGCCCGCTCCCTCAGCGCTGACCCTCATACAGCGCCCACTGCCTCAGCACTGACCCTATACAGCGCATACTCACACAGCACTGACCCTCAGTCAGTGCCCACTCACACAGCACTGACCCTCATACCGCGCCTGCTCCCTCAGCACTGACCCTCATACAGTGCCCGCTCCCTCAGCACTGACCCTCATACCGCGCCCGCTCCCTCAGCGCTGACCCTCCGACAGCGCCCGCTCCCTCAGCGCTGACCCTCTGACAGTGCCCCCTCCCTCAGCGCTGACCCTCCGACAGTGCCCCCTCCCTCAGCACTGACCCTCCGACAGTGCCCCCTCCCACAGCACGTATCCTCATACAGCGTCCGCTCCCTCAGCACTGACCCTCATACAGCGTCCGCTCCCACAGCACTGACCCTCCGACAGCACCCGCTCCCTCAGCACTGACCCTCCGACAGCACCCGCTCCCTCAGCACTGACCCTCCGACACCCTCCGACAGTGCCCCCTCCCACAGCACGTATCCTCATACAGCGCCCGCTCCCACAGCACTGACCCTCCGACAGCACCCGCTCCCTCAGCACTGACCCTCCGACAGCACCCGCTCCCTCAGCACTGACCCTCCGACAGCACCCGCTCCCTCAGCACTGACCCTCATACAGCACCCGCTCCCTCAGCACTGACCCTCATACAGCACCCGCTCCCTCAGCACTGACCCTCATACAGCGCTCGCTGCCTCAGCACTGACCCTCATACAGCACCCGCTCCCTCAGCACTGACCCTCATACAGCACCCGCTCCCTCAGCACTGACCCTCATACAGCACCCGCTCCCTCAGCACTGACCCTCATACAGCGCCCCCCACACGCTCTCACACACACACTCACCCCACACTCTCACACACACACTCACATACACACACAGACACACACATACACACTCACACACACTCACAAACACATTCACTCACACACACTCTCACTCACACACACACACTCTCTCTCACACACACACACACCTACATACACACACAAACACACACACACGTGCGCGCACACACACACACTCTCGCACACACACACTTACATACACACACTCACACACACTCAAACACACACTCTCTCTCTCACACACACACACACACACACACACACATACACACACACACACACGCACAATCAGATACACACACACACACACACACACTCTCTCTCACACACTCACTCACAAACACATTCACTCACACACACTCTCACTCACATACACACACTCTCACACACACACTCACACACCCACTGTCACACACACTCACACACACACTCACACGCACACACTCTCAGACATGCGCACACACACGCGCGCGCGTGCGCACACACACATACACACACACACTCATAAACTCAGACACACACAGACTCACACACACACTCACAACACACACACACTCATTCACACACATACAGTCACACACACACACATTCTGACACACATACTCACACACACACTCTCACACATGCACACACACACAAACACACGCACAAACACTCTGACACACACAGACACACACTAACACACACACACTCATACACTCTCTCATACAGATATGCGCGCACACACACAGACACACTCACACATACACACAGTCACTCTCTCTCACACACACACATACAGACACACACACACACTCTCTTGCACACACATACACACACACACACTCACCTCACACACACACACTCACACACTCACTCACATACACACTCTCACACACACACTCACACATTCAGACACACACAGACTCACACACACACAGACACACACACACACACACACAATCAGATACACACACACACACACACACACACACTCTCTCACACACTCACTCACAAACACATTCACTCACACACACTCTCACTCACATACACACACTCTCACACACACACTCACACACACCCACTCACACACACACTCACACGCACACATACACACGCACGCGCGTGCACGCACACACACAAACACATACTCACTCACACACATACACACACACACACTCATAAACTCAGACACACACAGACTCACACACACTCACAACACACACACACACACACACACACACACACACACACACACACTCATTCACACACATACACTCACACACACACACATTCTGACACACATACTCACACACACACTCTCACACATGCACACACACACAAACACACGCACAAACACTCTGACACACACAGACACACACACTCATACACTCTCTCATACAGACATGCGCACACACACACAGACACACTCACACATACACACAGTCACTCTCTCTCACACACACATATACACACACACACTCACACACTCTCTTGCACACACACACACACACACAGATACACACACACTCACTTACACACACATACACACACACACACACTCACCTCACACACTCACTCACATACACACTCTCACACACACACTCACACATTCAGACACACACAGACTCACACACACACACTCACAAACACACTGTCACACACACACACACCCCAACACACCTCAACACACCCACCGCCATATACATATACACACACCCCAACACACGCACCCCGTATAGACATATACACACACACACACACACACAAACACACACACACCCACCCCCATATACACATGCACCCCAAAACACGCAAACACCCCAACACACCAACACACGCCCCAACACACCCCCATACACTCACACCCCACCACACCCACACACACCCCCATACACTCTCACCCCACCACACCCACACACACCACCATACACTCACACCCCACCACACCCACACACACCCCAACACACTCATACCCCAACACACCCACACACACCCCAACACACTCAAACATGCCCCAACACACCAACACAGGCCCCAACACACCTCCATACACTCACACCCCACCACACCCACACACACCCCCATGCACTCACACCCCACCACACCCACACACACCACCATACACTCACACCCCACCACACCCACACACACCCCAACACACTCATACCCCACCACACCCACACACACCCCAACACACTCATACCCCAACACACCCACACACACCCCAACACACTCAAACACGCCCCAACACACTAACACACGCCCCAATACACCCCCATACACTCACACCCCACCACACCCACACACACCCCCATGCACTCACACCCCACCACACCCACACACACCCCCATGCACTCACACCCCACCACACCCACACACACCCCCATACACTCACACCCCACCACACCCCACACACCCCCATTCACTCATACCCCACCACACCCACACACACCCCAACACACTCATACCCCACCACACCCACACACACCCCCATGCACTCATACCCCACCACACCCACACACACCCCCATACACTCTCACCCCACCACACCCACACACAACCCCATGCACTCACACCCCACCACATCCACACACAACCCCATGCACTCACACCCCACCACACCCACACACATCCCCATACACTCACACCCCACCACACCCACACACACCCCCATACACTCTCACCCCACCACACCCACACACAACCCCATGCACTCATACCCCACCACACCCACACACACCCCCATGCACTCATACCCCACCACACCCACACACACCCCCATGCATTCATACCCCACCACACCCACACACACCCCCATACACTCTCACCCCACCACACCCACACACAACCCCATGCACTCATACCCCACCACACCCACACACACCCCCATGCACTCATACCCCACCACACCCACACACACCCCCATACACTCTCACCCCACCACACCCACACACACCCCCATGCACTCATACCCCACCACACCCACACACACCCCCATGCACTCATACCCCACCACACCCACACACACCCCCTTACACTCTCACCCCACCACACCCACACACAACCCCATGCACTCATACCCCACCACACCCACACACACCCCCATACACTCACACCCCACCAGACCCACACACACCCTCATACACTCACACCCCACCACACCCACACACACCCCCATACACTCCAAGCCCACCACACCCACACACAACCCCATGCACTCACACCCCACCACATCCACACACAACCCCATGCACTCACACCCCACCACACCCACACACATCCCCATACACTCACACCCCACCACACCCACACACACCCCCATACACTCTCACCCCACCACACCCACACACACCCCCATACACTCACACCCCACCAGACCCACACACACCCTCATACACTCACACCCCACCACACCCACACACACCCCCATACACTCCAAGCCCACCACTCCCACACACAACCCCATGCACTCACACCCCACCACATCCACACACAACCCCATGCACTCACACCCCACCACACCCACACACATCCCCATACACTCACACCCCACCACACCCACACACACCTCCATACACTCTCACCCCACCACACCCACACACACCCCCATACACTCACACCCCACCAGACCCACACACACCCTCATACACTCACACCCCACCACACCCACACACACCCCCATACACTCCAAGCCCACCACTCCCACACACAACCCCATGCACTCACACCCCACCACATCCACACACAACCCCATGCACTCACACCCCACCACACCCACACACATCCCCATACACTCACACCCCACCACACCCACACACACCCCCATACACTCTCACCCCACCACACCCACACACAACCCCATGCACTCATACCCCACCACACCCACACACACCCCCATGCACTCATACCCCACCACACCCACACACACCCCCATGCAGATAGATCAAAAGATCATACAAATGGTGCGAGTGGAGGTTCAAATGACTGGTCTCTGCAGGTGTTTGGAGCGACAACGCCATTTTCTTTGTGGCCTCCAACACGTCATCGATGATGATGAGCACCTCGCCAAGACCATTTCCATGCCTCCACTTTGCGCCTTCAAACAACAGCCTTTGTTCACAGCAAACGACCCAGCCCTCAGGACAACATCAGCCACAACACCATACAACCCAGTCACGGTAACCTCTACAAGACAGGCCAGATCGTTTTCTTTTCATTCATTCACAGGATGAGGGCGTCGCTGGCTAGACCAGCATTTATTGCCCATCCCTAATAACCCAGAGGGCAGTTCAGAGTCAACCACATTGCTGTGTGGGTCTGGAGTCACGTGTAGGCCCAGACCAGGTAAGGATGGCAGTTTCCTTCCCTGAAAGGCATCAGTGAACGAGATGGGTTTATCAAACATTTAACAACAGATTCACAGTCATCGTTAGACTCTTAATTCCAGATATTTATTGAATTCCAGTTTCACCAACTGTCCCGGTGGGATTCAAACCTTTCATTTGTTTTGCCTCCAGTGCCGCCTTATTTTAAATTTTTTCCTTGTAATTATCTCTCTGCTTCGTTCAATCTGATTATGGATCACCCCTTCACTTGTTATCCAGCTGTTAACACTTTACTCACACCATCTGACACTTTCGATCGCCTGCAGAGACCTATCGCTCGACCCTCCGCTCGCACCATTCGTACCATGTTATGATCTCTCTGCCCATACATTCTGTGTCTGTGTGCTTCTCTCTCACTTCACCCGACGCATGGGCTAAGCTCCGAAAGCTTGTGATTTCAAATGAACCCATTGGACTATAAGATGGTGTCATCTGCCTGATCTTGTCCACCCCAGTCCAACATCATCACCTCCATATCACACATACTCTCACACACATACACCAACCTGTAGACACAAAAGTACACACCCTGCTTCCGCCTAATACTATCCCCCCATGGGCACTGCGTTCCAAACTATTACCCCACATTCTGGATAAAAGGGTCTCTCATGGCACTAGCACACATCGATTACACGTATGTCTGAGAGTGTGTCTTTTTCCATTGTATGTGATGTGTGTATTGACATTAGGATGTATTAGTGTGTGTGTGAGTGAGTGTGTGTGCGCGCGTGCGTGTGTGTGTTGGGTGTGTCTGTGTGCGCGCGCGTGCACGTGCGTGTGAACGTGTGTGAGCATGCATGCATGTCTGTGTGTGCGTGTTGTGTGTGTCTGTGATTTGCACGTGTGTGTGTGTGTGTGTGTGTGAGTGAGTCTGTGTGTGTGTGAGAGAGAGAAAAAGTCTGTGTTGTGTGTGCGCGCGTATGTGAGAGAGAAAAAGTGTGTGTGCGTGTCTGTGTGTGTGTGCGTGCGTGCGTGCACATGTCCGTGTGGGAGAGTCCCTGGGCTGAAGGAGCTAGCTCCTGTCAAATCTGTTCATTCCAGGATGTGATGAGATGCACAGCCACCTTCATTCCCACTGCCTTGGGAAAGCAGCCAACATCATCAAAGATTCCCCCCACCCCACCCTACCCTGGTTATACTCTCTTCCATCGGGGAGCAGAAAATATAAAATTTTGAAAACACGTACCAACAGATTTAAGAAAAGCTTATTCCCCGCTGTTATCAGACTGTCGTATATTAGATTTGATCTTTCTCTGCACCTTCCCTGTGGCTGTGACACTGTGTTCTATTCAATTACCCTGATTTGTCTGGTGAGCACACAAAACACCACTTTTCACTGTACCGCAGTGCATGTTACAGTAATAAATCAGCTCAAACACTCTAAAATGGGGAACTCCAACTCCTTTCAGAGTTTTTACGTCTGAGGAATCTTTTACAAACCCCTCTCAAGCTGACGCCATTACACGCTGAACTAAACCGTGCCATCCTACTCCAGAATCAAACCTCTGCTCCTTTAAAGATAATTGCAGCAGGAATCGGGGGACAGGAGAGAGGAGGAGAATGAGTTTCTGACAGCGTTGGTGAGCTGTTGTATTCTGGGACAGTGCTGTCTGAAAGCCAAAGTGGGGTGTCAAGCAGATTCAATAACGACCCCTTGAAAGGGATGTTGGGGAGTGCGGGGAGTGATGAGTGTGGAGAAACTCTTGGGAAGTGGAGAAATTTCCGGGATGTCAGAGGGAGGGATAGGTCACTCCGAGGGGCTGAATGGCCTCCTCTTGTTGCTCTCCGGTAGAAATCCGTGAAATCTCAAGTCAACACAAGCAGACCAGGGGGGTGAATTCTCTCCAGGACTTACCAGGTCGCCGCGCACATTTTGATGGGTCTCAGTCATGGTGCTTGGCCCGGACACTGAGCAGTCACGGAGCTGGGTGGTTGTGGGGGGGGCCACTGGCGATGAGACCAGCAGTCGGTTAGTCCCGGACAGTGTCTAGCACAGCAAGCAGCCTCTCTCCAACCCTCTCAGCACACCACCCCCCCTTCACACTTCATAATAATATCAACCAGAAAGGAATTAATCAGCGTGACATTATTTAACTCTCAGCATTATTGCCAGCAGTTCTCAGGGGAGGGGGTGAATGGTGAGGGAGAGACAGAGAAACAGAGCTAGAGAGAGACAGAGAGAAACATAGACAGAGAGCTAGAGCTGCAGAGAGGGAAAGAGAGTGAGACAGAGACAAAAAGAGAGAGAGAGACAGATAGACCTAGAGAGAGAAAAAGAGAGTGAGGCAGAGAGATAGAGGTGGAGAGAAACACAGAGATACTGAGATGCATAGAGAGGATAAGGAGTTTACTGAAGGAAATCAGGAGGGCGAAAAAGGGGCACAAGATATATTTTGCTGGGAAGATTAGGGTGAATCCAAAGAGATTCTTTAAGTATATTAAAGGAAAAAGAATAACTGGAGAGAAATTAGAACCAAAGAGGACATGTATGTGTGGAACTACAGGAGATGGGCGAGATCCTCAATGAGTATTTCTCCTCTGTGTTTACTGTGGAGAAGGACATGAAGACTTGAGAAGTTAGGGGTGATGTTTTAGGGACTGTCCATGTCACAGAAGAGGTGTTGGAAGTATTAGAATGTATGAAAGTGGATAAATCTCCTGGTCCTGACCAGAAATATCCAAGAACCCTGCTAGAGGCTACAGAAGAAATTGCGGGGGCCCTGGCTGACAATATCTGCATCATGGTTAACCACGGGTGAGGTCCTAGAAGACTGGAGGGTAGTGAATGTTGTTCCCTTATTCAAGAAGGGCTGCAGAGAAAACCTGGGAATTATACAGCAGTAAGCTTAACATTTCCGGTAGGAAAGTCACTTGAGAAGACTCCGAGGGATAAGATATACATGCATTTGGAAAGAGAGGGTTTGATTAGGAGCAGTCAGTATGGCTTTGTGCGTAGGAGATAATGCCTCACAAATTTGTTAGAGTTCTTTGATGAAGTGACCAGGAAGGTTGATGAGGGCAGGGCATTAGACATAGTCTATATGGGTTTCAGTAAGACCGTTGGTAAAGTTCCACACGGTAGGCTGCTCTGGAAGGTTAGATCACATGGAATCCAGGGAGAGCTGGCAAGTTAGATACACGATTGGCTTGATGGAAGGAAGCAGGAAGCAATAGTGGAGGGATGCTTGTCAGACTGGTGGCCTGCGAATTAGCGGTGTGCCTCAGGGGTCAGTGCTGGGCCCACTGCTGTTTGCTAATCCACATCAATGATTTGGATGAGAATGTAGGAGGCATGATTAATAAGTTTGCGGATGACACTAAAACAGTCGGTATCATGGGCAGTGCGGGAGATGGTCAGGAATTGCAGCAGGATCTTGAGGGGTAAGAATACACGGGAACCTGAGGGGCCGCCTCTTTACACAGAGGGTGGTACACATATGGAATGAGCTGCCAGCAGAAGTGGTCAAAGTGGGTACATTAACAACATTTAAAACAAATAAATGGGCAGGAAAGGTTTAGGAGGATGTGGGCCAAATGCAGGGAGATGGGGTTCGCGTGGATGGACATTTTGGGTCGGCATGGACCAGTTTGGGCTGAAGGGCCTGTCTCTGAGGCTCCATAGAAGCAGTGAAAGCTTACAGCATTCAGTTTCATTGTGAAAATGCCACGCATTTAGGGCACAGTAGGTCGCTCGGCCCATCAGCCCCACTCCCCCCCCCCAGGTGCCAGGTCACTACCGCTGCCTCTCCCTCCCCACCCACTCCGAGCCCCAACTCTCCGAGAACGACTCCACCCCCTCTGACCTGACTGCGTGCAAGTTTCCAGGACCACAGGGAGAAGGGCTCTCTGTCTCCCTCGGCACCAACCCCCCCCCCAACGCCGGGAGGGGTCCAGTTTCATCCCTGACGGGGGCTGGCTGGAAGTGTACCCACCGCACTTTTAGGTGTTGGGAGTTCTTCATGCAGGCGAGAGAGACCCTTTGGCCCATCGTCTGGCCATCAAACGCCCTTCTATTCTAGCCCTGCCTCCTAGCTCTCAGCCTGTCTCCATGTGCGCTACAACGTTCACATTAAACACCTCTTCAATGCTACGAGGTGTTCCTGTCTCACAAACACCCTCTTGGGCAGCGAGTTCCAGACTCCCTCACCCACCCCCCACCCTCTGGGTGTAAAACAAATTGTCATATCCCCTTCCAAACCTCCTGCTCCTTACCCAAAAGCTATCACTACCTTTCCTGGGTACTGACCCCTCTAATACAGGGCAAGTATAAATCCTTAGCCATAGGGACAGGCTGAATGGCCTGGGGGCTACAATCCCCAGTGCGTCAGAGGCTGAGGTGGGGGGGGGGGGAACTTATTGAGGTTTATCAAACCATAGGGTGAACAGACAAGGATTTCTGCCCCGCCCCCCCCCAGGGGGTTGGGGGGGGGAGTGCAAAACGAGAGGGGCATAGGTTTAAGGTGAGGGGGGGGGAAGGGACCTGAGGGGGTAACATTTTCACACAGAGGGTGGTGCGTGTGTGGGACGAGCTGCCAGAGGGAGTGGGTGGGGCTGAGACAGCGACAACATTTAAGAGGCGTCTGGGTGGGGACGTGGGTAGGAGGGGGATAGGGGGCCGAACACTGGGAAATGGGGGCTGGATTAATTCAGGATATCTGGGTCAGCACGGATGAGTTGGGCCGAAGGGGCTGTTTCATAGAATTTAGAATATGGGACAGTACAGGCCCTTTGGCCCACGATGTTGTGTCGAACTTTTACCCTAAACCTAAGGTCTACGTTACCTCTACCATCGCCTTTCTATGCTGTGTGACTCCATGACCATGACGTGGGGAGGGGGGGGTGGAGATTTCATCACTCAGACGGGGTGGCTAATCCACGGAATTTCCCACCTCAGGGGGCCACAGAGTCCAAGTCACTGAACATATATACAAGAAAGAGATAGGTACATTTCTTACGAGTTTAACTGCATCGGGGGGGTGGGGGGGGGGGGAGTCATGGAAAAGAAAGCACTGAGTCAGATGATCCTTGTGGATAGCAGAGCAAATCCAAGGGGCCCGAACAGCCTACTCTTCCTCCCCCATTTCTGTTCTGGCCTTTGTGGTAAAGGGGATTGGAGTACAGGGGCAGAGATCCTTTTGCCGCAGCCTTGGGTAAGACGATACCTGGAATATTTGATAATAAGATAACAAAGTGTGGAGCTGGATGAACGCAGCAGGCCAAGCAACATCTTAGCAGCAGGAAAGCTGACGTTTCAGGGCTAGACCCTTCATTAGAAAGTATCTGACTTGGTTTGATGTATTACTGTCCCGGGGTACAGTGACAAGTTCTGTTTTGCCTGCAGCACAGCCAGGTCACACCATACAAAGTGCATTAGGGTAACGGAGGAGAGCGAGGAGGATAATGTTACAGACGCAGAGAAGGCTGGCAGAGAGCGCGAGATCAATGATAAACTCGAAATTCGAGAGGTCCATCCAGCAGTCTGATAACAGCAGGTAGAAGCTGCTCTTGAATGTTAGAACGTGTGGTTAACCTTTTGTTACCTTCCTCCTGATGGAAGAGGTCGAAAGAGAGAATAACTGAGCTGGAAGGGGGTCTTTGATGATGTTCCCGAAGCAGTGGGGCGTACAGAAAGACTCAGTGGATGGGAGGCTGGCCTGCGGGACGGACTGGGCTCTGTGGTTTTCTCTGGCCTTGGGAGGAGCACTTACTGTACCAGCCAGCTCTACAGAACGCACTTGTATAGTCCTGGCCTTCCTTCCCGAACGAGGGATGTACTTGCCACAGATGGAGACATGCTGAGCTTCACCAGGCTGATGTCCTACAGAGAGAGATCGAGGAGACTGAGCCCATAATCTGTCATAGCTCAAGTGGGAAGGGTGCGCAGATAGTCCCACTCTCCACAAGTACACCTCTACCTAGCAAAACCACCATCAATTTGCCTGATCCGCTGCTATTCAGGGCAAGATTTAATTACTGCTAGGTTCTAGCAAAACGACGAGATAACTCTGTTCATTGGGAGCCGACTTGTTCTCCAAAAGCACACAAATGGCTAAGTTCTGCGATGCAACTGAAGCTACAGCCCTTTAAAGCCCCCCGAACGTACAACCGTGAGTAGGTACAACACAGCAAAACACAGGGTTGGACGTGCATCTCTCTCTTCTGGAGCGCCACGTCCAGTTCTGGCCGCCCAGTTACAGGGAGGACATAATCCAGCCCGAGAGGGTTCAGAAGAGATTTCCCAGGGGGTGGCCGGGAATGGGGGTTGTCAGGAGAGGTTGGGGCTCTTCCCTGGAGTGTAGGAGGTCGAGCGGTGACCTTATCGAGGTTTATAAAGTCATGAAGGGTATAGATAGAGTTAACGGTGGGGGACTTCAAAACTAGGGGACACATTTTTAACTGCGAGAGAGAGATTTTAAAAAAGGCATTTTTTACAAAGAGAGTAGGTTGTGTGTGGAACGAGCTTCCTGAGGAAGTGGTGGACGGGGTTACAGTTACAGCGTGTAAAAGACATTAGGATAAGTGCATGGTTTGGAAAGGTTAGGAGGGATATGGGCAGGTGTGGGACTGGTGGCTTTAACGCCACTGCGAAGCCCCTTCCAAGGATGCCTGAAGAACTTATCCTCCTCCCTCCAAAAAGATCTCAGCGGATCTCTCTCCCACTGCAACTGTCTGCTGATCTCCTCTGCCCTGAGGGTCTCCAAACGCGTTCTCTGAAACAAGCCCGTTACCGCAGAGAATTCACCCACTTCAAAACCTCCCTCCAGCCCCGACCTCATCCCTTGTCCAACCCTCCCTCTCATCCCCGCCTCCTTGACCTGACACAACATGGCACGGTGGCTCACTGGTTAGCACTGCAGCCTCACAGCACCAGGTTCCCGGGTTCGATTCCCGCCTTGGGGGCCACTGTCTGTGTGGAGTTTGCACGTTCTCCTCATGTCTGCGTGGGTTTCCTCCGGTTTCCTCCCACAGTCCAAAGATGTGCAGGCTAGGTGGATTGGCCGTGTTAAATTGCCTGTAATGTTCAGGGGTGTGAGGGTTACAGGGAGATGGGTCTGGGTGGGCTGCTGCAAGGGGCGGTGTGGATTTGTTGGGCCGAAGGGCCTTTTACCACACGGTAGGGAATCTAATCTGTCCATCTTCTCCCCCACCTCACTGACCATTCCCTACCTGCCCTCGCCTATCACCATCCAACCTACCTTCCCCAGCCCCATCCCTCCCCTCTCTCTATTTATTTCACAGTTCTGCTCCCCCTCCCCGTTTCGGGTCAACTGTTCCGCTCCTCTGACCTGCTGTGTTCCTCCAGTTCCTCACCACGTTGAGTCGGGATTAGTTTGGTTTGAGATTATGTTTGATGTGGGCTAGTTGGACTGTAGTATACGACCCTACGCATTAGTGTAGTAATTGCAATGGGGACCTCACCGAATACAAGCCCCCTGACTGGGACCGTTAATCCTGTTGACGCAAAAGGATGAGCATCAAGGATAAGAATATAGTTCAGAGCAGTGGGGAAGAAAGATTCCATGAAAGGGATGTGCTGACCATGATTAACCCCACGAAGTTAACGATACCAACAAACTGAAAGAAAAAAACACACATACCGCGGCAAACAAAAAAATCTGTGGTAAATCAGAGGATAGGGGAAACCACGGCAGAGAAATCAAAGTGGGAGAACCTGAGTTATGAAATAAATCAGGAAGCAATATAAAAACAGTCAGTAAGAGCTTATTTAAATACATCAAAAGAAGTGGGGGGGCGGGGGAGGGAATGGGGTATAACAGAAATGGCAGAGATGTTGAGTAAATACTTTACATCAGTCTTCACATTGGAAGGCAGTAATAGCATTAGAAAAGACTAAATAACCAAGAGTTTAAAGACTGAAAAAATAAGTACAGTAATTATGACTACAGGAACCATGCATCTACATCCTGAGACGTTAAAGGATATAGCTGCAGAGACAGTGGTCCAAACCGGAGAATCCTTAGATTCTAGCAAATTCCCTGAGGATTGGAAAAACCGCTGAGTAAGACACTAATTGAGAAAGTGGGCCGAGTGAGCAGGAAGATGTTTGTCTGTCATAAATGGTGCAATGGCGGAGTATTTCAAAAGCGCGACCTGATCAAACAGAGACGGCACAACTTCACAAAGTCAGGCCCGTCAACTACATTCGCGTTCTTGGAGGGGGTGACAAGCATTTCGGTAAAGGGGAACCAGCAAACATCACAAACTTGGGCTTCTAAAAGACCTCTAACGAGGCAGTATATTAGCAAGGTTAGAGGATTGGTTCAGTAATAGAAAACAGAGTTGGGAATAAGGGAGGCATTCTCAGTGTTACCACAGCAATACCACAGGGACGAGGGCCGCAGCCAGAATTGTTTAGAATATATACTAACGGCTCAGATGCAGAAAGCGAATGTGCTATCATCGAGTTGTCCGATGACAGAAGAGCTGGTGGGTAGCTCAGCAGCAAATGGTGACACCTAGAGAGGGACAGCGATGGGTTAAACCTGTGGTTAAAATCCCAACTCACGATGGGAGTAGGTGCACGCATTGGCAGGAATAATAGAAGAGCTGAATGTTGTTTAGAGTCATACGGATGTACAGCACGGAAACAGGCCCTTCGGTCCAACACATCCTCTCCAACCCAGATACACTAAAGTAATCCAGTCCCAATCTGCCAGCGTTTGGCCCCCTATCCCCTTCCTATCCATGTCCCCATCCAGACGCCTTTTAAACGTTGTCACTGTCTCAGCCCCCACCCACTCCCTCTGGCAGCTCGTCCCACACACGCACCACCCTCTGTGTGAAAATGTTACCCCCTCAGCTCCCTTCCCCCCCCTCACCTTAAACCTCTGCCCCTCCAGTTTTGGACTCCCCACCCCCTGGGGGGGTAAAGACCTTCTCCCTTCACCCTATCCATGCCCCCCTCATGGTTTTATAAACCTCTATAAGGTCCCCCCTCCACCTCAGCCTCCGACGCTCCGGTGAAAACAGCCCCAGCCCCTCCCTGTAGCTCGAACCCTCCGACATCCCGGTGAATCCTTCCTGACCCCGATCACAATGTCCTTCCTGTAGCAGGGAGACCGGGATCGAACGCCGTGTTCCCAAAGTGGCCCTGACTGACTCCCTGTACAGTCCCAACATGACCCTCCCGACTCCCTGCACTCAACATGCTGACCCATGGAGGCGAGCGCACCCCACACACCTCCCTGTCCACCTGCCTCCCCACTTCCGAGGAACTATGTACCTGCTCC